>NC_069503.1:936691020-936991020 GCF_027579735.1 Bombina bombina
CCCCTCGTCCCTCTCTGCACGGCTCCTCCAAGGTGATTGCGGTATCCACCGCCGGGCTTTACCGCCAGTACCAAGGCTTCCTCTGCACAGGCGTAGACGCCGCCTGTTAGCCTGCACCGGACCCCAGCGATTCTGGGTCACGCAGGCAAGTAAGTGCTGGGGGAGATTTTCTTGCTCCTATTCTCCGGAGCACCCGAGCTGTGCAGCAACAGCGTGTCTAACAGCTCCACCCCCACCGGAAGTCCTCCTGTATCCTAAACCATCTCCTGTCTGGACGAATTCACAAGCCTTGCACTTTTGGTAGTGGCATCTATAAACCCCCTTGGTTGTGAGCCAAGAGCTTTTGTTGGCTGTTGTGCTTTTTAAACAGGTAGGGGACACCCTATTCCCTATTGTAAGGCCCCTTTTGTATGCAAAGCGGCAACAACCCCTTGCAACATCTACTAAATCATCATCCACTGTTAGAACTGAAAAAGGCTTTCTTATAATACCACAGATCTGGTGGAATTGGTCACTGTAGCTGGTGATGAAAGTGGTTTTGGTAGAATTTTTACTTTTCTCAGGTTTAAGTCTGGGCCTGTGTAGGAATTCTTCCCTATCTCTCGGTTCTACAGATCTCCTAATTCCTTTTACCAAATGTTCTGGGTAAGACCTAGAAATGAGTCTGTCTGTGAGTTTGTCAGCCTGTGCCTAAAAGCTTTCATTATCTGAACAGTTTCTACGAGTTCTAATGAACTGTCCTTTTGTGATGGCCTTAAATACCCAATTAGGATGCCCACTACCTGTATGTAACAAGGAGTTGCCTGCAGAGGGTTTCCGATAGATTTTGGTGCTAATGTATCCTCCCTCTCCAACTGTATGCCTGTAAGAGTAATGTCCAAGTAAGTAATACTTTTACTGTTATATCCATAAGTGAATTGGAGGCCTATAGTGTTATCATTTAGGTAATTCATGAAATTTGCTACCTGGGGCTCTCCTCCATGCCAAATTAGGATGAGATCATCAATGAATCTCCTGTAAAAGGAGATATAAGGCTTAAAGGGATTTCTAGCTCCAAAGATGTGGGACTGCTCCCACCACCCCATGAAGAGCATGGCATAGGAGGGTGCAAATTATGCTCACATAGCAGTCCCACATCTCTGGAGATAGAAACTTTTTCAAAAAATACCCAATTGCTTGATGTAGGATTTTTATGTGTGTATTTATTTATTTCTATGAATTTATGCCTTTTTGCTTTATTTTTGTATTTGTAGTAGTAGTTTTTGCTCCTGCTTTTGTTTTCCCCTTTTTCCCCTCTCTTTGTGTATCCTTAACGCTAGTGGGAGGGTTGGTTGGTTTATTGGCATAGGGTTTAGCATGGTGTCCCTTTGTCTGCATCTGTATCCTGCAGCATAGGCCCTTTGTGGATATTGGTGAATTTTGATTTTAACTTTGCCTGAATTTTGACTATATTTTTAAGTGCTGCTGTGCTTAGGATAATAATTTTGTACACTCATTGACCTTCTGTTATGATTTTTGAGTCTCTTTCTGTTTGATTTTCATTTGTGTTTCGGTTCAACATTATTTTTATTATTTTATTGTTGTGTTTTTTTTTCCTGCTTTTATAGACTTTACTATATCTGCATGTTTTTGATGCCCTTATGTTTCTTGCCTCAGTTTGGATATATTTTAGCATCTGAGGACCGGACCTGATTAGGATGTGATTGGCTGTTCTAGCCACTACTCTGTGTTTATGATCCTATGATTGTGGGGGCTGTTTATATGAGGGTTGCCATGACAACCGGACTGTCAGCTGTGTTATGCTGTCTGTCTTGGCAGGTAGAGTCAATCACCATGACAAGATATCAATCTGGTGTGGGGCTATTCTCAGATTGTTTCATGGCTGTTTGGGTTGTATGATGCTTAGAGTATTTTATTACCTTGTTAGTTCACATATGTTGGGTTGTTTTATTGACACTAGGGAGTCCGGTTACCGGGTCGCCGTCTGATAATGTCAACCAGTGGGAGTGGCGCCTCTGATTGTGGCTCTGGAGCATTTGTTAAGGGTTTATAAGGCACGGTGGGGGTAAGTAGATGGTTGTTATTTTTGTTGGTGTCTGATGAAGGTGGTAATACCCCGAAACGTTGCAAGCAATAACGGTAACAATTTAAAAATCCTGGCGAGTGCATCCTTTTCTCCACTACCTATACTTTGATCTTGGAAGCACCCTGGGTGGATGTTCCATAACCGTGTGCTGGTCCTTTGCACATTTTTAATTTATATATATATATATATATATATATATATATATATATATATATATATATTTATTTATACAATCTTAAGTTTTCTTGTTCTAAGATTATCTTTATCATATCCCCTGTGGATAAATTTTAATTCCATTTCTTGTATCTGTTGTTCCCTCAATTCAGCATCATTGTTATTCTTGGCTGTTCTTTTTAATTACGATAAAGATAACCTTAGAACAAGAAAACTTGAAGTTCTTAAGATTGAACAGGAGGATTTATTACAGCCGAGGGATAGAAAGGAAGATATGTTCCAGCGGCGTACGGCTTACCCTCGTCTACGTGAGGATCTGCAAAGCGGCCTGGTCTGTTTGTTCTCTATAGAAAGGAAGATAACAGAATGACATTTCTGACCACCTTCGACATTGATAAACTAGTATTCACAGAGAGTTTGCGAAGAAACTGGCCGATCATCTCTACTGATAAAGAACTTCACTTTTATGGGACTACACCACCAAGAATTGGATATCGACGGTCAAGATCATTAAGTGATCAACTCATTAAAACAGACCCAAGAGAGTGTTACATGAAAGAGACGTGGCTTCATGCCAAACCTGGATGTTTCCGCTGCCTATGGTGTACTACCTGTGGGGGCCTTACAACTGGAATTGAATTTAGTCATCCCTACAGGAACAAGAGATTCACTATCAAACATAGGGTGACATGCACAACCAAGTACATAGTGTATCTCCTACACTGTGTATGCAGTTTATTTTATGTTGGAAAAACAGTAGACAACCTATGCACCAGAATGGCAAACTACAGGTCGCCCATAAGGATGGCCATTGACCGAGGAACTTCTGACTAGTCCGTAGCCAGGCACTTTGCCTTGGCGAAACACAATGTCTCTGACTTGAAGTATATTATTATTGTTCATGTCCCCCCGCTTCCCAGAGGGGGGGACAGAGCCAAAATATTACTTCAGGGTTTGAACGTCCACCTGGACTGGCACTGCTATTTGTGAGATGCCCCTTTATAATAAGGTGTCCTGTATATAGTATAGATTATCGAGATCCCATTTTCATATTTAGTTTTCAGCTTCTAGCTGTTATGCAGTTATGCCCCCTATACATTCTATTCCTGCGTATAATAATCTGGACATAACATGGCAGTGTTTACTGGGTTCTGTTGTAACTGATTATATGCCGGCCCAAAATGGGCCACTGCCAGAATAGGTATAAATGGTAACAAATTAGGCACTTTGTTTATTTTTTCGGCACCATAGTCAGGAAATAATGTATCCCCCAGGTTGCTGAATCATTACCATAGTTGCCCCCATATATTGCGTAATCGTCACCAGTATTTACTTATATGTTCCCATGCAAAAGAAGAGTACTGTGTATAATATGTGAGTTGTCCTATATATGCCTCTTAATGCTGCCTGCATGCAAGCGGTTGTTGTTTTTAATTATGTTTTATTTTGAGCACAGAACTGCCGAATGGTGTCCAGTTGCCATAGCAATGGATGACGTAGGTGTACACCACGCGGTCGCTGGACTTCTGGAATGCCGCCGACAGTTACACAAGTGGGAATTGGGTTCCAATATAAGGGGTAAGTTGGTTATTGTACTGTAAATATTTTCTGAGGACGGGGGCAACCCCCGAAACGTCAATACTTTATTAAAAGGATATTATTCAACACCCGGTGAGTGCTTTCTGATTTCTGGATATATGCATGTACTTTGAATTGCACCCTGGGCAAGTTATATGGATACGTGTCACTGTGAGTGCTACACTACTTACTACTTTGGATAATTATATATATATATATATATATATATATATATATATATATCTATATATATATATATATATATATACACACACACACGTTTGAGTCTTTCCCAGTCAAATACCTTGAAACATGCAATATCATTTTAATTCAAATGTAATGTGTTTATAATAGAAATATTTTAAATTTCTATGTTCTTCACTTAGAATTCTTTTAATTTTAAAATATATATTTATATATCTGTATTTACAATATATATATATATATATATATATATATGTGTGTGTGTGTGTGTGTGGTATCTATATCTGTATATATTCAAATAGATATATAGGTATAGATATATATTTTACAAAAAATAATAATATATAGATATATATATATTTAAATATAAAATAAACATTTTCTTCTATGTGACACTTTTGTTGGGGTACAATAAGGCTTTATTCTTGGCTCACTTTTCTTTTTAATCTATACTTTGTCCTTGGATTCTTTAATAAAGTTCCAGAGGTTTCAGTATCAGTAAACTGAATACACCCAAATTTACCTCTCTGCACTAGACTTATTTTCGTCCTCTGTAATTTGTGTCACTAACTGTCTTTCTAGTATTTCATCCTGCATGTCCTCTCACTACCTTAAGCTAAATCTCTCTAAAACTGAGCTCCTTATTTTTCCCCCTTCTTCCAAAATCCTGACCCTCCAAATTTCTACAACTGTCAATAACAACATCATTACCCCACCCTCTCATGCCCTAATGCCCTTGAGTCACACTTGACTGAGAACTTTAATTCATTCCTCACATCCAGCCCTTGATCAATGCCTGCCATTTCCACCTTAAAACAGCTCCACAACTAAGATTTTATCATCATCTCCCACCTTGATTATTGCAACTTCATCCACTATGGTCTTCCTAGATGCAGTCTATCTCCTTTACAATCCATGATGAATTCTTCTGCTAGGTTTATCTTCCTTTGACACGATGCTCCTTATCTGCTGCATCTTTCTGCCAATCCCTTCACAAGGTTCATATATCCCCCAGAATAAAATACAAAATTCTGACCCTACAATTCAAGGCCCTTAATAACACTGCCCCCCCCCCCCCCCCTATATTTCTGCCCTTGTCTTCAGATCCTGTCCCCTACGCTCTGCTCATGATCACCTCTTGTGTAGTTGCTTTTAATACAGTGGGGTCCATTTGTTAACGTTGCTAAAAGTTGAAGAGAACCTATGAAAGAAATTCTGCATCACTTTGAGTGCCCCGAATTACAGCCCAATGGCAAATCTCTAAAAAATAAAGTTGTATGTATTTGTGTCAATACAGAGGTAGATGACTGATAAACAAGAAACCAATCTAGGCGCAGATAAGTGGATTTATCAAAGTGTCTACAAAGTCAAAGGTGTGTTTTTTTTGCTCTTGTGATAGTGAATGAGACATTCTTGCGTGAAAGTTGTACCAGCATACAGTGCGACATATACAAAAAGCAATTGTAAGTACATTTCAATTTATATAAACTTTTTTGAAGGATAATTATGGCAGATGCTGGATGCACTAAGGGCCCGATTATCTAAAGGTCTTTGGGCTGGTGAGAGTATTTATGAATGCTCGTCAGTACTTCTATTTGGAATTATCTAAAGCCACTTTTTAGCCTGAAAACAGGGTTGGAGAAGTGGGGCACGGATGCAGGAGCTGAACCAAGTTTATCCTGGGAGGATCGAGGTAGCTGAGACCAATGGACCCCTAGCCGATATGGAGGTTGAGGATACAAATACTGGGTTTGTTGAATGCCCAGAGACTACGCTGTCTTTTGATGACCCAGCTGCACGGCTCTATGGCGAAGAAGAGCCGCTGTGCAGAACATGCAGACAAAACAGCCAGATACCAAAAGTACCTACTTGGTATGAGCAGCCTTCCCTGCCCTTAGAGCTCTGGAATGCCCTGACCGTGTGGGAGATACCTGCCTCTAGAGCGGCTGAAGATAGAACCGGGAGAGGCAACCTTGCTGCTGAGTCTGGCCCGATCATACAAGAAACATCTGACGCAAACTGGCCTTTTGCAGCGGCCGCAGTGATGTATTCTGCGTCTTCTCCAGTCACAGACTGTCCCCTGCATAATATGGAATGCATCTGCCTTGCTTACTTATACAGGCGAACATGGATGCCCCCCATATTGGAGAGATACCGGCCTTTATACCAGACTGTTATGCCACTGGGACTGACTTTTTCACACGTTCCCATTGAATGTGGGAAATCTGGAATCGGGTCATGTGTATCTTATTGACTGCTGACAGATTGGAATTGGAATTTAGGACCCGGACTTGGCTGATCCTCTGGTAGTCCCACAATAACTTGTAGGGTCCATTAATAGCGATGGATAGTTCTCCCCCACTTATAAGTTATATATATATATTACTAATATATTGTTTATCTTACTCTTTTTGTTTAACTATATGTTATAAGCCAGAACTGGTTATAAATATGCTTTAGACTTCAGCTGCAAAATGTTTTGTGTGATATGATAAAAGTAAGAAGATTTTATTTTCTAAAGTTGGATAGGGGTATAGTACAGTTCTTTAGGACTATATATTCTACAAAGGCTTAATTATACAGGTTTTACAGTTTGCCTCCATATTACATATAGGTTAAGTGCAGTTTTGTGAAGAATACTTATGGTTTATTGGCCTTACATTTGCTACTCCTATATTCCAGTATATTCCATGCTGTTTATTATATCCAGTCTATGCAGATTAAATCACAATGCGATAACCTTAAGTGCATAAATATAAACCTTGATATATGTGTTAAGACTCCATCCTTAAGCTTACATGGTCACTGTAATATAGTATGTTTTTTTATTTTAATTTTTTTAATAGCATCCAAGATATCTTTTTCTTTGCTTCCTAGGTGTTACGACGCATAGGTAATTTTGTTTTCTGACTCCATAAGGGGCTGAATATATGTCTTAATTGTAGAACCTCGGGGCATATTGAACAACTTCTATATTTACACTTAATCAGATGCATTACCTGGATTACCGGAATATATATGATATCTGACAAAGATGCTTTAAGCATCTAGGTAGTTTTCGTCAGGGATACCATATTGTTTATAATATTTATGATAGCTAGATACATGAAGACTGAGCTGTTGACGGGCGAGATGGCGCAGTCTCGATTGTATACCCCTGATATATATTCATTTGTGGCAATTACTAATATCACCAATATAACATTCCTGTAGAATAACCGCAATTCCAACCCCAATTAGCTCCCCATCTCA
Source organism: Bombina bombina (assembly GCF_027579735.1). NCBI lineage: Eukaryota > Metazoa > Chordata > Amphibia > Anura > Bombinatoridae > Bombina > Bombina bombina. The sequence goes on from NC_069503.1 coordinate 936,698,315, forward strand.
GACATATAATACCTAATATAGAAATATAGGAGTCAAGAAAATACTTCTCTCTAAGACAGTCTAGAACTCTATATAGTAAATATCTTCTCTTTGTACAAGTTTGCTGGCTCAGTTCATTCCCCCCATAGTTTACTAGTTAAACTGAAGGAAAATATATCCAATTTTTACATTCCCAAACTTACCTTATATTTGTTTCACCATACGTCCATTGATAACCCCTCCCCTACTCTCTAAAACAAATAAAGTTTTCAGTTTAGACAAATACCAGACTACAAACCCCTGTCTTCCTGTGATTATAGTTTTTATCATTTTGGCTCCCTCAGTTTTTGTTTACTGGGTAAACAAAGGAACGCAGATTCCATATAAATATTCCCTGTTATTTATCTTATATATGTTACAATATAGCGGCCATTGATATTCCCATCCCTATTCTCTATAATATGGATAGTTTTGCTCTCCTCATTTTTTGAAATGCATCTCCTAGTGATTAGAGTCCCAAGAGTGGCCTCTTTAGTTGGAGGAGAGTGGTCTTATTCCCAACTATAAATAAAAATAAGGATGCTATAGGCTCTGAGTGCTAACCGGATATAATACTTAATTACATTAAGTACGTTTAACCTAGGGTACATAATATGATACAATTCAGTTTGTTTGATTTCTCATTATATTTGGTTAGACTGTAATCGAAGTTGTATTTTTATATACTCATATGCCTAAAATGAGATGTACTGACTCATAAGAGTTATTCTATATGTAACCTGTCTATATTGTGCTATATTTTCAGATGTTCACATTAAAATTCCTCAATAAAAATATTTTTAAAAAAATGATGTAATCTTAGGCCTAGATTTGGAGTTTGGCGGTAGCCGTGAAAACCAGCGTTAGAGGCTCCTAACGCTGGTTTTAGGCTACCGCCGGTATTTGGAATCATTCAAAAAAGGGTTTAACGCTCACTTTTCAGCCGCAACTTTTCCATACCGCAGATCCCCTAACGTCAATTGCGTATCCTATCTTTTCAATGGGATCTTTCTAACTCCGGTATTTAGAGTCGTGACTGAAGTGAGCGTTAGAAATCTAACGACAAAACTCCAGCCGCAGAAAAAAGTCAGTAGTTAAGAGCTTTCTGGGCTAACGCCGGTTCATAAAGCTCTTAACTACTGTGCCCTAAAGTACACTAACACCCATAAACTACCTATGTACCCCTAAACCGAGGCCCCCCCACATCGCCGACACTCGATTAAATTTTTTCAACCCCTAATCTGCCGACCGCCACCTACGTTATCCTTATGTACCCCTAATCTGCTGCCCCTAACACCGCCAACCCCTATATTATATTTATTAACCCCTAATCTGCCCCCCACAACGTCGCCGCCAGCTACCTACACTTATTAACCCCTAATCTGCCGTCCGCACGCCGCCGCCAGCTACATTATAGCTATGTACCCCTAATCTGCTGCCCTAACATCGCCGACCCCTATATTATATTTATTAACCCCTAACCTGCCCCCCACAACGTCGCTGCCACCTACCTACAATTATTAACCCCTAATCTGCCGACCGCAAAGAGCCGTCACCTACATTATAGCTATGTACCCCTAATCTGCTGCCCCTAACACCGCCGACCCCTATATTATATTTATTAACCCCTAATCTGCCCTCCCTAACATCGCCGACACCTAACTTCAATTATTAACCCCTAATCTGCCGACCGAATCTCGCCGCTATTCTAATAAATGTATTAACCCCTAAAGCTAAGTCTAACCCTAACACTAACACCCCCTAAGTTAAATATAATTTAAATCTAACGAAATTAATTAACTCTTATTAAATAAATTATTCCTATTTAAAGCTAAATACTTACCTGTAAAATAAATCCTAATATAGCTACAATATAAATTATAATTATATTGTAGCTATTTTAGGATTAATATTTATTTTACAGGTAACTTTGTATTTATTTTAACCAGGTACAATAGCTATTAAATAGTTAAGAACTATTTAATAGCTAAAATAGTTAAAATAATTACAAAATTACCTGTAAAATAAATCCTAACCTAAGTTACAATTAAACCTAACACTACACTATCAATAAATTAATTAAATAAAATACCTATAATTATCTACAATTAAACCTAACACTACACTATCAATAAATAAATTAAATACAATTCCTACAAATAAATACAATGAAATAAACTAACTAAAGTACAAAAAATAAAAAAGAACTAAGTTACAAAAATAAAAAAATATTTACAAACATTAGAAATATATTACAACAATTTTAAACTAATTACACCTACTCTAAGCCCCCTAATAAAATAACAAAGCCCCCCAAAATAAAAAAATGCCCTACCCTATTCTAAATTACTAAAGTTCAAAGTTCTTTTACCTTACCAGCCCTGAACAGGGCCCTTTGCGGGGCATGCCCCAAGAAGTTCAGCTCTTTTGCCTGTAAAAAAAAACATACAATACCCCCCCCCAACATTACAACCCACCACCCACATACCCCTAATCTAACCCAAACCCCCCTTAAATAAACCTAACACTAAGCCCCTGAAGATCTCCCTACCTTGAGTCGTCTTCACCCAGCCGAGCCAAATTCTTCATCCAAGCGGAGCAAGAAGAGGTCCTCCATCCGGTAGAAGTCTTCATCCAAGCGGGGCAGAAGAGGTCTTCCATCCGATTGAAGTCTTCATCCAAGCGGCATCTTCTATTGAACTTGATTCTGATTGGCTGATTCCATCAGCCAATCAGAATATTCCTACCTTAATTCCGATTGGCTGATAGAATCCTATCAGCCAATCGGAATTCGAGGGACGCCATCTTGGATGACGTCATTTAAAGGAACCGTCATTCGTCGTTCAGTCGTCGGCCAGGATGGATGTTCCGCGTCGGAGGTCTTCAGGATGCTGCCGCTCCGTTCCGGATGGATGACGATAGAAGATGCCGCTTGGATGAAGACTTCAATCGGATGGAAGACCTCTTCTGCCCCGCTTGGATGAAGACTTCTACCGGATGGAGGACCTCTTCTTGCTCCGCTTGGATGAAGAATTTGGCTCGGCTGGGTGAAGACGACTCAAGGTAGGGAGATCTTCAGGGGCTTAGTGTTAGGTTTATTTAAGGGGGGTTTGGGTTAGATTAGGGTTATGTGGGTGGTGGGTTGTAATGTTGGGGGGGGGTATTGTATGTTTTTTTTTACAGGCAAAAGAGCTGAACTTCTTGGGGCATGCCCCGCAAAGGGCCCTGTTCAGGGCTGGTAAGGTAAAAGAGCTTTGAACTTTAGTCATTTAGAATAGGGTAGGGCATTTTTTTATTTTGGGGGGCTTTGTTATTTTATTAGGGGGCTTAGAGTAGGTGTAATTAGTTTAAAATTGTTGTAATATATTTCTAATGTTTGTAAATATTTTTTTATTTTTTGTAACTTAGTTGTTTTTTATTTTTTGTATTTTAGTTATTTTCTTTCATTGTATTTATTTGTAGGAATTGTATTTAATTTATTTATTGATAGTGTAGTGTTAGGTTTAATTGTAGATAATTATAGGTATTTTATTTAATTTATTTATTGATAGTGTAGTGTTAGGTTTAATTGTAACTTAGGTTAGGATTTATTTTACAGGTAAATTTGTAATTATTTTAACTATTTTAGCTATTAAATAGTTCTTAACTATTTAATAGCTATTGTACCTGGTTAAAATAAATACAAAGTTACCTGTAAAATAAATATTAATCCTAAAATAGCTACAATATAATTATAATTTATATTGTAGCTATATTAGGGTTTATTTTACAGGTAAGTATTTAGCTTTAAATAGGAATAATTTATTTAAGAAGAGTTAATTAATTTCGTTAGATTAAAATTATATTTAATTTAGGGGGTGTTAGTGTTAGGGTTAGACTTAGCTTTAGGGGTTAATACATTTATTAGAATAGCGGTGAGCTCCAGTCGGCAGATTAGGGGTTAATAATTGAAGTTAGGTGTCGGCGATGTTAGGGAGGGCAGATTAGGGGTTAATACTATTTATTATAGGGTTAGTGAGGCAGATTAGGGGTTAATAACTTTATTATAGTAGCGGTGCGGTCCGCTCGGCAGATTAGGGGTTAATAAGTGTAGGCAGGTGGAGGCGACGTTGTGGGGGGCAGATCAGGGGTTAATAAATATAATATAGGGGTCGGCGGTGTTAGGGGCAGCAGATTAGGGGTACATAGGGATAATGTAAGTAGCGGCGGTTTACGGAGCGGCAGATTAGGGGTTAAAAATAATATACAGGGGTCAGCGATAGCGGGGGCGGCAGAATAGGGGTTAATAAGTGTAAGGTTAGGGGTGTTTAGACTCGGGGTACATGTTAGGGTGTTAGGTGCAGACGTAGGAAGTGTTTCCCCATAGCAAACAATGGGGCTGCGTTAGGAGATGAACGCGGCTTTTTTGCAGGTTAGGTTTTTTTTCAGCTCAAACAGCCCCATTGTTTCCTATGGGGGAATCGTGCACAAGCACGTTTTTGAGGCTGGCCGCGTCCGTAAACAACTCTGGTATCGAGAGTTGCAGTGGCGTTAAATATGCCTGTACGCTCCCTTTTTGGAGCCTAACACAGCCTTTCTGTGGACTCTCAATACCAGAGTTATTTTAAAGGTGCGGCCAGAAAAAAGCCAGCGTTAGCTACGCGGGTCGTTACCGACAAAACTCTAAATCTAGCCGTTAGATTTTTAAATTTTTTGTGATCTTATATTTTTTTTATTTTATGTAATCAGATTTTCTATTTAAATTAAATCTTAGGTTTTATTTTGTGTGTAATGTTAGGATTTTTTAATTTTAATTTTAGATTAGGAATTGTAATTTTGGTATTTAAATTAATTTATTAGTTTAATAGTCTATTTTTAATTTATGTAATGGGGGTTAATTTAGGGGGTGTTAGGGGTCTTAGTAATTAGATTAATACTTTGCGTTGTGGGGGGATGGTGGTTTAGGAGTTAATAGTTTAAATAGGTACTTAGCGTTGTGGGGGGATGGCGAATTAGGGGTCAATAGGTTAAATAGGTACTTTGCGTTGTGGGGGTTGGCAGTTTAGGGGTTAATAGTTTAAATAGGTACTTTGCGTTGTGGGGGATGGCGGATTAAGGGTTAATAGGTTAAATAGGTACTTTGCGTTGTGGGGGGATGGCAGTTTAGGGGTTAATAGTTTAAATAGGTACTTTGCATTGTGGGGGGATGGCTGATTAGGGGCTAATAGTTTAAATAGGTACTTTGTGATGTGGGGGGATGGCGGTTTAGTGGTTTATACATTTTATTGTTGTTTGCGATGTGGGGGGATGGCGGTTTAGTGGTTTATACATTTTATTGTTGTTTGCGATGTGGGGGGATGGCGGTTTAGTGGTTAGTACATTTTATTTTAGTTGCGATGTGGGGGGATAGCGGTTTAGTGGTTAATACATTTTATTGTCAGTTGCGATGTGGGGGGATGGCGGATAGAGGGGTTTTGACGTGTCAGGTTTGATTTTGGGAGGCGGGTTAAATTTCAATGAGAAATAGGTCTCAAAAAGCTCCTTTTTCCTCTTTTACACCTAGTTGAGCTGGGTGTAATTTTTGTTAATGTATTGGCAGCCTCCGACAGTGTATTAACGGTTTGTGCGGTCATTGGAAACCTGGTATTAATTATAGATTAGCGACTTCTGATACTTTGTATGGGACACGAAAATGTTTTCTGCAGCCGGAGTCCGGTTGCCGAAATTGAGCTATAATGGGCCGTTGGAAGCAGTCGGTGAACGATATTGCTTCCGACAGCATATTTATCGGTTTTCGAGTGCACGCAAACCTAATTACGGCTCAATGGAAACCAGCCCTATGTTGGCATCATGTGTGCTGCACAGAAAAGCTACATGTAGGCAAAGGCTACATGAACACAAATTATACTTATGTTGTCATCAGTGGCGTATTTATGTTTTGTGCTGCCCTAGGCACTCAAAATTCTGCTCCCCCCCCCCCCCCCCCTCCATCAAAGGTTTTGAGCCATTTTTGCACTGAATTAAAAAGAAAATGGGCTAGGAGAACACTTGCATACGGGTGGGTTGAATTGCATGCATCTCATACCATTTTCTCCCTGAGAGACGGTGAGAGAAAAGAAGGGGAGTGGAAAAAGGGAGGGGAAGGAAAGCAGGAAGGGAGGGAGAGAGAGAGAGAGAGAGAGAGAGAGAGAAGAGGAAAGTGGTGAGGAAAAGAAAGGAGTGAAAGAAGGGAACAAGGGAGGGAGTTTAGAAAAAGAAGGGAGGGAGGGAAAGAAGGGAGGGAGTTGAGGGAGGAAAGGAGGGAGAAAGTGAAAGAAGGGAGAGAGGAAGGGAGGGAAAGAAGAATACACTTTGAAGCAATCACTGCCCTTTACATGCAACAACATACAGTAATTACAGTCATTCAAGTAATGAAACTTTTTAAGTGTCAGTTTACTATTTACTACTTGGGCTCAGGAATGCAGAGAAAGCTAGCTATTAGTAGCTAACATACATTTGCACTGAGAGTTTATGATTAGACATCACATGAATGCAGAGAAAGCTAGCTATTAGTAGCTAACATACATTTGCACTGAGAGTTTATGATTAGACATCACATGAATGCAGAGAAAGCTAGCTATTAGTAGCTAACATACATTAGCGCTGAGAGTTTATGATTAGATATCACAAGCTGATCTAAGCAGTGCACAGAATCATCCAGTCTGTTAGCTGCTAAGACCTGCAATAAGCACTGCGCTGGCAGACCCACCACAGATGATAAGGGGAGGCAGGCTCTAAATGAAGCAACGGTTTAATAGAGCACTGCCTGTAAAGAACGAATAGGCCTAATGCCATAGCAACTTGGCTCCAAAGCATTTTAAAGGGACATGAAACCCAAAAATGTACAATACAGTCAAAATTAAACTTTTATGATTCAGATACAGCATACAATTCAAACAACTTTCCAATGTACTTCTATTATCTAATTTGCTTTGTTCTCTTGGTATTTTTTGTTGAAAATCATACCTAGGTAGTCTCATGAGTAGTAATGCACTACTGGGAGCTAGCTGCTGATTGGTGACTGCACACATATACCTATTGATTGTTATTGGTTCATGCAATGTGTTCAGCTAACTTTCTGTAGTACAATGCTGCTCCTTTAACAAAGAATACCAAAGGAATTAAAGGGACATTCCAGTCAAAATTTAAATGCACATATATTTTTTACAACTTTGAATAGAAACATATTTGCAATATACATGTATTGGCAAAAATGCTTCTAGTTAAAGTTATCACTGTTTTAGTGCTAACATTTTTCTCTGCACGTGCACGTGAAGCATAGCTAGATATCAGACATCCCAAGTCTCCCGGAAGCTCCGGGAGTCTCCCGCATTCAAATACCTCCTTCCTGACGCCCTCAAATCAATTGTACTCTCTCGGAAGGCAGCTGTAAGCCTGTAACCCAAGTCAAGTGGTAATATATTTATTAATTTCTTCAGCTAACAGAGCGTGCATAACGATTTTTTGTGTGATAATTATCTGACAACACAAACAAATCGTTATGCACGCTCTCTGTTACTAGGCTGAGAGTACTCTCACTGTGCGTGTGGCTGTACGATCTACGTTTTCGTGATTGGCTGCTTCATTCACTGGTCCACTTCCTGTGTTGCTGTGGTAACCACCCGGTACAGCTAGTTAGTGACGTCATAGGATTGAAGTAAGTGGCCTGGGACACATGTCAGATCATGTCGTGACTTTTTATTGTTATGACTATGTTGTTGTAAACATATTAATTCATTTTCATACTAGATTCCCTTCCTCCCTCTTTACTTCACATTACAACGTATCCTCCCAAATCTCTCTCATACGTTCTTCCTCCCTTTAGCTGTATGTCAGTGTGTATTGTATATCTGTGTGAGTGTCTGTTTCTTTGTATGCCTGTGTGAGTGTGTCTAGGTTACTTTGTGTGTCTGTGTAAAATAGGATAATGCATTGGTTACAAAACGTTAACCAAATGGGGGGAAACTTATCATAAATACACCAAGAAAAACTGTATTAAAGTCGATCATATGAAAATCGGCTGCATAACAGAAGCAGGCAGGAAAAAATAACAGTCACAAGAAGCTGAGCACGAGTATAACTTACATAAAACAATTAATTGTATGTTCTTTATAGCAGTGTTTTTCAACCAGTGTGCCGTGGCACACTAGTGTGCCGTGAGAGATCCTCAGGTGTGCCACGGCAGACTGACAACATTGTGACATATTTTTTAAACTTTGCTTATTTTTTACTCCCAGTGCAGGGGTAGTTTGTAGGAGGCATGGCATAACAGCACAATACATACAGTATGTGTGTGTTTGTGTGTATGTATATATATATATGCTGTATTAGGCTACAATGTGTCATTTTTTTTAAATTTTGGGATGGTGGTGTGCCACAGGATTTTTTAATGTAAAAAAGTGTGCCACGGCAAGAAAAAGGTTAAAAATCACTGCTTTATAGGACAGAGGTCATTCAGGTCTATAGTGAAGTGAGGGTTCGAATGGTGACAAGTGCCTGTGTAGTAAGATTATTTGTAACCCTATAGCAAATAAAATGTTCCTATCATTCATATGAAAAAGCAGCATTTAAACTTGCTGTAAATATTTTTGCTTGAAGTAAAAGCTTTTTAAAGGGAGTTTAAAGTGATGTTATAAATGCATGATATATAATAAAATGTCATGTCCTTTTTTCGTTTTTTTTTGTTTTTTTGGAGGGGGGGGGGTGCAGTAGCTCGTGAAGCCACCTCCCTGAAATTAGTTTTTGCAGGTTGGGATGTCTGATATATTGTCATTGCACCCAGATTTTAAATAATGCAGCTGCTCAGATAATCAGTGGGGCTTGTATCATGTCAGCAATTAACAAATGGAGACATTACCAGATGGTACAAGCACCTTAGGCTCTCTGAGCAAGTGCTGTGTTTAAAACACTGGTGCACATTGCATACTAAAATACACTTTTGAAACAGCTATAGCTTTTATTAGAAGCATTTTTGCTAATGCATGTATATTACAAAATTGCTTCTGTTCAATACCGAAATGCACCCACGTGGTTTCCAAATTTGGCTGAAATATCCCTTTAAGTAAATTTGCTAATTGAAGTAAATTGGAAAGTAGTTTAAAATTGTATTCTCTATCTGATTCAAGAAAGAAAAATGCTGACCCTCTGAGAAGGTGAGGTGTTTGCAAACGGGTGCACGGGCCCTCACAGGATATGTGCGTGTACTACAGAAAAACAGTAAGAACTTTTACAAGAAGAATTTTTGCTAATGGAAGTAGATTACAAAAATGCTTCTATTTCATATTGAAATGCACCTATGCACATTTCATTTTTTACCTTTCTATGCCTTTGATTGAAGTTTCCTAATCCTGACCCTCCATGAGTGCAGTCACAGAGAGCTATTTAGGTAGGAATTGCACTTGCACAGATCCCAGGTGTCATTACTCACAACTGCTTTGCTCACTGCACATGTGTCTTAGGGGTAGATTTATTAAAGTGCGAGCGGACATGATACAATGTAGCGTATCATGTCTGCTGCACATCAATAAATGCCAACAGCATTCGCTGTCAGCATTTATCATTGCACCAGCAGTTCTTGTGAACTGCTGGTGCAATGCCGCCCCCTGCAGAATTGGCTGCTAGCAGAGGGTGTCAATCAACCCGATCGTATTTGATCAGGTTGATTTCTGTCCGCGGCCTTAGAGCAGTGGTCTTTAGACCGCTGCTTCATGACTTCTGTTTCCGGGGAGCCTGAAGGCTCGCGCGGAAAAAGGGGCAATAAGTTCCATACAGAACTTTATAAATCGGCCCCTTAGAGTGCACCTGGAATTCCTTCCTATGCAAAAAAAAAAATTAACATTGGATCGCATTGAATGCATACAATATTAGGGGTATGTGTCAATGAGAGGGAAGTCTTAGATGCAGTTATGAAGGAAGAAGGTCATAAGTATTTTTTCTGCATTAAATAACTTTTGTTTTGAAATAAAAGTAATTTACACTCTATGATACTAGCAGAATACAGGGCTATAGCGATCAAGCAAGCACATTGCTATAGTTTTATGACCTTTAAAATGTTTGTGTTATTTCAGGCACAATTCTACATGAAAATCAGACATTGGGGAATGCTAAACATTTTTCACATATCCACTGATAAGGATTTGTTTGCACATTAACTGTTTAAGTCATTTAAATGTTTAATTGCACTTTGTTTATACCAATTTATGTAAATTAATACACATTTAAAATGATTATATTTTTACTTCATTCTAATATTTCTTTGCTTTATTCAAACTGTACTGGTGAACTCCTTGTTAATTCCAACCACATACATGAGATCATACGCTACTGTGATGCATTCACAAATCTATTATTCTAACCAGCATATTCATAAAAACATACAATGTGAAAAAATAATGGTGGAAGGAGCATGAAAATGTAATCATTTTAAGGCGTGTTATTGAAATATTAAATCTAATATTAATAACATTCATAAAAAATTATTAAACATACTGTAAAATATTATAAATAATCCATGGAAAATATCTATATATTTTTACAGTATGTTTAATAATTTTTATTAATATTTAATATTTCAATAACGTGCCTTAGGATTACTGTTTTCATTGCTAATGACTTGAAACATATGCTATGTTTGTCTTATCTGTTTTCATTATAGACTTTATCTTATCTCTTTAGATTAAATAGAACCCTTTGTCATGCATAAGTCGACTGACAAAATGCTATTAAAAACGGTCCACAGAAATATATATATATATATAAAACATATTTTTTAATTTTAAAAGTATTACTTAAAGTGATGGTTAACTTTCCCCTTTGTATATGTTAGTGATAATTTAGATGGAGTTTAATTCATCAGTTGTATTGAAGATGCGCTATAGCTAACTTTTTAATGTAGCGCTGAAATTCAAATACTCCATGTTCCGGCCGCCCATTTCAAAAGTCTTTTTTTTTGGTGAGCCAAGCGTTTGAACTGTTCTCCAATCAGCACTTCAGTCATACAGCACTTTGTTTGTAGCTAGAGTGCCGATAGAACATTTCAAACCGTGTGCCTCACTGTTCCCAGGCACTACTTCCTTATGAAAGGAAGGTTTTTTGTCATCTGTCCTCATGCCTTCATCACTTTCCTTTAAAAAGAATCAGTATTAAAAATAGAACATTATCATGTGCTCACTTGTGCACTGTTTTTCATTTGCTAGAAAGCCGTGCACACATCAGTCTGGAACTTGTGCATCACATGCACGGCTCTCTATCTATTATTTATATGTCCCCACTGGAAATGAGCCAGACAACTGGTACTGCTAGTAACAGTGTTATGTTTCAGTCTTCCAGCACTTCATTTGTAACAGGCACCCCCTCCATCAGTGCTTTTCCAAATAGTTTTCATAATGGAATTAATATAATTTATATTCCCACTAACTTATAAATTAGTTTGGTTGCAATTTTCCGTGATTAGGTCAAAAAGAAAAGTTTTAGCATTAAAAAATAAATATAACAAGATTTGTATAGTTATCTTAAAGGGACAACTGTGGAAATGTGTTTCCTCTTGTTTCCTAAATGAATTTTTATACAAGTTGCAGATTGTTAAATGTATTGGAAATTGCTCCTTTCTATTTATTTTTGCAATTGAGGTAGCTGGTTTTACTTATTGAAACCACCACCAAATATGAACATTTAAAGCCTTGTTTTCTTTTTATTTACCCTTAAAAACTATATATATATATATATATATATATATATATATATATATATTTATATTTAGTAGACAACCCAAAGTATTGATCTAGGCCCATTTTGGTTTATTTCATGCCACCATTTCACTGCCAAATGCGATCAAATAAAAAAAATCGTTACCCCCTTACCTTCCCCCCTTCCTGATACCTCCCCAAAAGCTCTCTAACCCTCCCCCCTCTAAGTAGTTTCTGCAATCTTATGTACTGGCAGCTGTCTGCCAGTACCCAGTTTTCTATAATTTTTCTTTTTTATTTTATATAAAAAAACATTTTTTTTCTGTAGTGTAGCTGCCCCTCCCTCATTTACCCCACCTGCCCCTCCAAGATTATTCCTCTACCCTCTATTCCCCCTCTCCACTCTAGGACCCACGTACCCTTCCTCCGCTCTCAGCATTTCTTTTTTCCGAAGTGTAGTGGTCCTATCTTTTCCCCTCCCTCCAGTGATGGGCCACCCACCCGTCTCCCTCCTAACCCTCTCACACCGCCAATGTTCTGCACAACCACTACCTGATGCAGAGAGGGACACAGAGTGTCTCCCTCTGCATCTGTAACTCTGCAACTCTATTTCTGCACTGAAATAGCGCAATCTTGCACTGTTAGCAAGATCACGGCAGAGAGATGACCAGGACAGCAGCACTGGTCTTTAAGAGATTAACGACCAGCACCGTACATGGTATGGTGCTGGTCCTTAAGGGGTTATTATACATTCTGTAAAATATTCTAAATAATCTGTGTAATATATATATTGTACAGGATGTTTGTTAATTTTTAATAATTATTAATTTTTTAAAATACTTTATATGTAATGTTTCAATAATGAGCCTTAAGATTACTAAGTTTTTATGTGTGCTAACCCAACCGCGTTAAAATCGAAATCGTGAAACACGATGCGCAAAACACGTTTTCCATTCTTATGTTCTTTACATACAAAATAATGTACTATATATATATATATATATAATTATATATATATATATATATATATATATACAGTCATGGCCAAAAATATTGGCACCCCTGCATTTCTGTCAGATAATGCACCACTTAGCCCAGAAAATTGATGCAATTACAAATGTTTAGGCATTGTTATGTTTATTTCTTTTGTTTGTATTGGTATGACACAAAAAAGTGGAGAAAAAAAGCCAAATCTGACACATTCCATGCAAAACTCCAAAAATGGATTTGACAAAATTATTGGCACCTTCTCAAAATTGTAAGAAATAATTGCATTGCAAGTTTGTGATGCTCCTGTAATTTGTAATTAAACTCACCTGTATCAATTAACAGGTGTTGACAATATAGAAATCACACAGACAACCAGTTAAAATGGTGAAAGATTGACTCCACCTTTCTGTTGTGTGTCTGTGTGTGCCACACTGAGCATGGAGAAGAGAAAGAGCAGCAAAGAATTGTCTGAGGATTTGAGAACAAAAATTGTGGAAAAGCATGGACAATCTCAAGGTTACAAGTCCATCTCCAGAGATCTTAATGTTCCTGTGTCCACTGTGCGCAACATTGTCAAGAAGTTTACAGCCCATGGCACTGTAGCTAATCTCCCTGGATGTGGACGAAAGAGAAACATTGATTAAAGATTGCAACAAATGATTGTTCGAATGGTGGATAAAGAACCTCGATCAGATTCCAGACAAATTCTAAATGACCTTCAGGCACAGGGTACAAATGTGTCAGCTCGCACTATAAGTCGCCATCTGAATGAAAAGGGATGCTATGGTAGAAGATCCAGTAGGATCCCACTGCTGACTCAGAAACATAAAAAAGCCAGATTGGAGTTTGCCAAAACTTACCTGAGGAAGCCAAAATCCTTTTGGAAGAATGTGCTGTGGACAGACGAAACAAAGATATAGCTTTTTGGTTTGCCCATCATTCTACTGTTTTCAGAAAAAGAAATTAGGCTTTTAAAGAAAATAATACAGTCCCTACAGCAGTTGGGAAAAAGCAACCCTTCCAATCTGAAAGATCTGGAGCAGTTGACGAAAAAAAAGTGGTCCAAAATTCCAGTAGAGAGGTGTAAGAAACTCATTGATGGTTACAGGAAACAATTTATTTCATTTATTTTTTCCAAGGGTAATGCTGACAAATATTAAATTGAGGGTGCCAATAATTTTGTCCAGTCCATTTTTGGAGTTTTGCGTGGAATGTGTCAGATTTTTTTGTGTCATACAAATACAAACAAAATAAATAAACATGAAAATGCCTAAACATTTGTAATTGCAACAATTTTCTGGGTAGAGTGGGGCATTATCTGACAGAAATGCAGGGGTGCCAATATTTTTGGCCATGACTGAATATATATATATATATATATGCACAGCAAAAGCACAGACAATCCCAAAAAGAAGCAGGCACTCTCCGTTTGAATTTCAAAATAATTTTACTACGTGATGTTTCGGGGTTTCACCCCCGTCCTCAGACTTACAAGAGCAGTGAACAAAAACAGTGATATACTTATACCCCCCTAGCACCAATTATGTATCCAATAAACCAATAATGTAACAAGCAATAGCAGATACAATCACCTAGACTTCATCATGATCCGGCTCACAGCGGTGCACACCCGGCGCTTCAATTGCGTCATCTGCAAGGAGACACCGCACACTAATGGGTCACACCCCCGGAAGCCGCCAACCACCTACCCGTGCCAACCACAGCAAATATCCGTCATCAAAGACGTTGTATGTGGCTGGAGGCTCAATTCCCAGTGATCGTGTAACCAACAGTGAAATCCTGTGTCATAAAAAGTGTAAAATACATTATTAATATATACAGCATATAATACAAAATTAAAAACATAAGCAACATTTCACCATCAACTTCTAATTCTATTAGGATAAGTCACAGCCTGTATACCTATAATAAATCCGCTGTTAATCTATTCTGAAACCTAAATAGCTAGACATAAGGCATATGATATAAAGCATAAGATATAGACAGGAGCTGTCACATGGGTATAATTAGGGTCCTCAGACTTAATTCCATATTACCCCTTCATACTGCTATTCTGCACTCTATGCTTAAATCTACTTCATTGGAGATAAACACATAGGTAAAGTTAGATTAAAAGAGCAACTAAACCAGAGAGGTAAATAATAGATCTTACTATAGGAATGGAGACTCAATAACTAAGATACTCATAGGAAATTTTATAACAATTTAGGAAAAGTTAGAAAAAACTTTTTTAAAAAACTTTTTATGGGAAAAGTTAGAAAAATTAGAAAAAATTAGAAAAAATTGAAAATTTTTTTTTTTAGAAAAAACACTGCCAGTCCAACTTGTATGTCCATCTGGATTCTTTCTGTAGTAGAATGTTGCCCCTGTCACCACCTCTTCTCAGTGCAGGAACATGATCTATCAGTGTATATCTTAAATCACAGACATTATGCCCACTCTCCAGGAAGTGGCGAGCAACTGGTTGGTCCGACTCACCCTTCTTGATGGCCCTTCTAATTGAGCTCTTGTGATTAGCCATACGTATTCATAGGTTGTCATTAGTTTTACCCACGTAAAATAAACTACATGGGCAATGCAGCAGGTAGACCACATGACTGGTCGTACATGTCATCCTGTGTCTATGTGTATACCTTTTTCTGCTTCTTGGGTGGTGGAAGAATTTACCTGTTATTAACCCGTTACAGGTGGTGCAGCCACTGCATCTATAACATCCTGGCTTAACATCCTCCAACCATGTCCTGTTGATATAGCAGTGAACCAGGTCCGTGAGCTGTAGGATATCTTTCAAAGATTTTCCTCTCCGGTAACCAATCCTTGGTTCACCCATCCCTTTAAAAGGGAGGGCATCCTCCAAACTTAATATTTTCCAATTTTGCTTCAGAATGGTGCTCAAACCATTCTTGTCAGCTGCATACGTAGTCACCAGGGTAATTTTCTCTTGTTCCACCATCTGTCGCTCAGGGGCCTTCTCTGAATATATTTCACTAATGTGTTTCTCCAATAACCCCTTATGGTAACCTCTTCTCAAGAAGCGTTCCTTCATCTCATCCGTTTGTCTTGCTGCCCGTCCTCCATCAGTGTTGTTCCTTTTAACCCTTACAAATTGGGACTTTGGTAGGGCTTTCTTCAGCGCCAGTGGGTGACAACCAGTCGCTTCTAGAAGAGAGTTTTTATCAGTGGCTTTTCGGAACAGAGTGGTCCCAAGACCACCATCGGATTTGAAAATCCTTAGGTCCAGGAATTCTATCCCCTCCTGGTTCCAATTCATTTTGAATTTGAGTGTTCTGTGTTCAGTATTCAATTCATTGAACCAACTGAGTAGATCTTGTTAATCTCCAGACCATATCAATATGAGATCATCAATAAATCTCTTGAAGTAGAGGATCTCCTTCCTCTTAAAGCATTCGGTTCCATGGTCCTCAAATTCTGCCATAAACAGGTTTGCGTAAGGTGGGGCCACATTGGACCCCATCGCTGTTCCCATCAGTTGTAGGAAGTATTGTTGTTCAAATCTGAAATAGTTCTTCTTCAGACAGGTTTCCAGGAGGTCAAGGATGAACTCCACTGGGGGTCCTATGTATGGATTCCTCAACAGTTGTTTTCTTACAGCCGCCAGGCCTTCTTCATGGGGGATCACCGTATATAGGCTAGTGACATCCAGGGTCACCAGCCATTCCCCTCCTTTCAGTCTGATCTTCACAAGGGAATCAATAACATCTTTTGAATCTTTGATGTAGGTCCTCATTCCATGCACGTATGGTTGTAACAGACTATCTATATAGATAGCCAATGGCTGCAGTAGTGAGTCAACTGCCGAAACAATCGGCCTCCCAGGTGGTCTCTCCAAGCTCTTATGTACCTTGGGGAGCGTGTAGAAGATTGGTACTTTTGGGTAGTCCTTTGTCAGGTATCCCATTGTATCCTGCGTGATAATACCATCCTCAAAGGCTTCCTTTAGGTAATCATCAATCTCCTTTTTGAACCTGTCAGTGGGATCTCTAGGCAGTCTGGAATATACAGTTGCATCATCCAGTTGTGTCAGGATTTCCTCCCTGTAGTGAACATAATCGAGTAGAACAATGGCCCCACCTTTGTCCGCCTTCCTTATCACAATAGTTTTATCCTTTGTTAGTGCCTTAAGAGAATCCCTTTCTGCTTTAGTGAGATTGAATCTTACCTGTTGTCTTTGATCTTGAACAGATTCCTGCATTTCTTTCTCCAGCACCTTATATATAGTATCTCGCCAGAAACACGGGCCTCAAGCTCTATCCGGAGCTTGATAGATAGGCCCCAGTGCCATTAATGTCTAAACCGTTGGCAACAAAAGTGAGTAAACCCCTAAGTGGAAATGTCCAAATTGGGCCCAATTAGCCATTTTCCCTCCCTGGTGTCATGTGACTCGTTAGTGTTACAAGGTTTCAGGTGTGAATGGGGAGCAGGTGTGTTAAATTTGGTGTTATCGCTCTCACACTCTCTCATACTGTTCACTGGAAGTTCAACATGATACCTCATTGCAAAGAACTCTCTGAGGATCTGAAAAAAAAATTGTTGCTCTACATAAAGATGTCCTAGGCTATAAGAATATTGCCAAAACCCTGAAACCGAGCTGCAGCACGGTGGGCAAGACCATACAGTGGTTTCCCAGGACAGGTTCCTTTCAGAACAGGCCTCACCATGGTCCACCAAAGAAGTTGAGTGCACGTGCTCAGCATCATAGCCAGAGGTTATCTTTGAAAAAAAGACGTATGAGTGCTGCCAGCATTGCTGCAGAGGTTAAAGTGGTGAGGGGTCAGCCTGTCAGTGCTCAGACCATACACCGCACACTTCATCAAATTGATCTGCATGGCTGTCGTCCCAGAAAGAAGCCTCTTCTAAAGATGATGCACAAGAAAGCCCGCAAACTTTTTGCGGAAGACAAGCAGACTAATGACATGGATTACTGGAACCATGTCCCGTGGTCCGATGAGACCAAGATAAACTTATTTGGTTCAGATGGTGTCAAGTGTGTGTGGTGGCAACCAGGTGAGGAGTACAAAGACAAGTGTGTCTTGCTTACAGTCAAGTATTGTGGTGGGAGTGTCATGGTCTGGTCCTGCAGTCTGAATGCAGCTGGCACTGAGGAGCTACAGTTCATTGAGGGAACCATGAATGCCAACATGTACTGTGACATACTGAAGCAGAGCATGATCCCCTCCCTTTGGAGACTTTGCCGCAGGGCAGTATTCCAACATGATAACGACCCCAAACACACCTCCAAGACAACCACTGCCTTGCAAAAGAAGATGAGGGTAAAGGTGATGGACTGGCCAAGCATGTCTCCAGACCTAAACCCTATTGAGCATCTGTGGGGCATCCTCAAACGGAAGGTGGGGGAGCCCAAGGTCTCTAACATCCACCAGCTCGGTGATGTTGTCATGGAGGAGTGGAAGAGGACTCCAGTGGCAACCTGTGAAGCTCTGGTGAACTCCATGCCCAAGAGGGTTAAGTCTCGACTGGAAAATAATGGTGGCCACAAAAAATATTGACACTTTGGGCCTAATTTGGACATTTTCACTTAGGTGTGTACTCACTTTTGTTGCCAACCGTTTAGACAATGGCTGTGTGTTGAGTTATTTTGAGGGGACAGCAAATGTACACTGTTATACAGGCTGTACACTCACTACTTTACATTGTAGCAAAGTGTCATTTCTTCAGTGTTGTCACATGAAAAGATATTATAAAATATTTACAAAAATGTGATGGGTGTACTCACTTTTGTGAGATACTGTATATATATATATATATATATTTATTATATAAATATGTATCTGATACTGTTTATGTAGGAATAGATATATAGGTATATTTTTATATATATATATATATATATATATATATATATATGTATATAAGAATAAACAGAACATATTCTGCTTTATGGAGATCATTGGAATGTGAAATATTAATAATTCATGTCAGGTTTAGCGCTCTTGAATATATGCGGTCGTGTTAGTGCGCAAAAATGGGTGTCCGAGTTTTTTTTTACTTTTTCATGCTCCATAGACTTTGGGAGAAGAAGTTAATATTTTGCATTTAAAAAGCTTCCATTTAGCGAAGTTAAGCTTAATCCCTAATTTGTGCTCCACTCATGAACTAGCCCACAGTGTGGTTGTTAGAACCACCGCTAGAAATTACTTACTAAACCATTGATGGCCCCCTGCTTCCATGACCTGTGCCATTTTTGATCAAGTTAACAAAACAAGTGCACACTGTATTCTTGAGTGTAGTCAAACTTTAAAATGTTGTAAAGGTAGTATCACACATACAGAAACAAGAAAACACAGGCACACACAGTTACACTGAAACATACAGAAACACTCTCAATAAGACACCCACAAAATCACTCAAATAAACATTCACAAACACACACACAAATATTTAAATTTGCACAATAACATTATTTTATGAAGGTTCAATAAATCAGTATATCTTTATATAAAAATAAATAAAATAACAGATGGTTAAAGTATTTAGTTTGTCATCTGCAGTCTGCAGCTCAGTATGCCACCTCTGTGTTCCGCTCCAGGAGCCCATTCCTCCCCCTTTAATTTGCAGGCCTCTTTCTGCAGCCTAAAAGGGGCCCAGCTGCTGCAGATTCAATTTTAGGTGCCAGGGCCTAATTTTATGGCACTAAGGTTGCCCTGGCCCTGTTAGGGCCTGATTCCCCTGGCCCACTGGGCCCCTAACTCAAGTTCCCCCCTGTGACCCACTGATGGTGGCTTTGTTAGTTGCCTACAGTTCTCAATTTATTTTTGTGTTAGGGGACTCCCATTTTACAGCTACATGCATGCTTTCTGAAATATACTAAATATAATATACATATACAGTATATATATATATATATATAGTATATATAATATATTGAAGGACACATCTGCATGTAATGTGATGTCATTGCCTAATGTAATAATATGGAGATCAGGTTGAAAATTCTTTAATAAACGTTACCACTGAACCAATGACCCCTTTTTAAATGAAGAATTAAAATGAATACATCTATTCAGAAAAGGGTATTTTTATAAAATATGAAATAATATAAAAATATAAAGTAAATGACAGAAAAAAATCATGAACATTTTTGTTGCTTTAGGTCAGCATTGTACTTAGTGTTGTCTTTGTGTTTTGTAAAGGTCACACCATTTAGAAAAAGCAGATGTGACGCTGGTTACAAGATACATGCATGTAATGTTCTTCTGTAAGGAAATCTGCCAGTTTTAGAACAAGTAGGTCTTGTTTATTGCACATGATGTCACTTATTGATCAGCATTTTGACCTCTGAGTTGAGAAATGCTGAATGCAGTAAAATGTGAAATACTGAATATGTGTGAGCATTAATATGAAATCACTTTATCTCCTAGAATCAGACAAAGCATTTTATAAAACATTGCTTACTATACATTTAGGACAAAGATATTATATGGGTTTCCCAAATGCACTTAAATGGACAGTAAAGTCAAAATTAAACTTTTATGGTTCAGATATAGCATGCAATTTTAAACAACTTTCTAATTTACTTCTATTATAAATTGTTCTTTGTTCTTTTGGTATCTTTTGTTAAAAAATAGGAACATATGCTTAGGAGCCGTCCCATTTCTGGAGCACTATATAGCAGCAGTTTTGCAAAATTTGTATCCATTTGCAAGAGCACTAGTTAGCAGCAATATTTTCTGCCATGCAGTGCTGCCGTTGTCTTCCTAGGTATCTTTTCAATACAGAATATCATGCGAACAAAGCAAATTTGATAATAGAAACAAAATTGATAATTGAAGTAAATTGTAAACTTTTTAAAAATAGTATGCTCTGTCTGAATCACAAAATAATTGTTTGGGGTTTCATATCCCTTTAACACATTGGGTGAGCCAATAACATGAGGCATTTATGTGAAGCAACCTATCAGCAGCTCCTGAGCCTACCTATATATCCTTTTAAAAAAAAGATACCAAGAGAAAAAAACAATTAGATAATAGAAGTAAATTGGAAAATTGTTTCAAATCACATGCTTTATATGCTCTATTTTCTATCATGAAAGAAAGAATTTAGGTTTCATGTCCCTTTAAAGATGATGCCAAGGAAAGCCTATTCATAGACCATTGGAAAGGGCATGTGAGCAAATCATTTAAAGACAGAGGGGTCAAATTATCAAGGGCCGAATGGCCCCTGATCCCCCTGTTTTATTATCAAGGGCCGAATGGCCCCTGATCCCCCTGTTTCCGCACAAGCCTTCAGACTCGCCGGAAAAACAGCAGTTAAGAAGCAGGGGTCTTAAGACCACTGCTCCTTAACTGGTCTGTCGTCTCTGCGTACAGCAATCAACACGATCAGATACGATTGACACCCCCTGCTAGCGACCAATTGGCCGCAAATCTGTACAAGCAATTCACCAGAACTGCTTGTGCAATGTTGTAGTGTATGCTGTCGGCATTCAGCGATGCCGGGCTGACATGATTCGCTACAGCAATTATGTCTGCCAGCCATTTGGTAAATCGACCCCAGAGGCTTAAAGGGACATGAAACCCAAAAATTTTCTTTCATGATTCAGATAGAGAATACAATTTCAAACAACTTTCCAATTTACTTCTATTATTTAATTTGCTTCTTTCTCTTGTTATCGTTTGCTGAAATGTTTATCTAGGCAAGTTCATGTGCAGCAGAGAACCTAAGTCTTAGCTGTTGATTGGTGGCTGCATATATACATTGATTGTCATTGGCTCACCCATTTGTTAAGTTAGAAACCAGTAGTGTATTGCTGTTCCTTCAACAAATGATACCAAGAGAATAAAACAGATTAGATAATAGAAGTAAATTAGAAAGATGTTTAAAATTATCTGAATCATGAAAGAAAATGTTTGGGCTTCATGTCCCTTTAAACTTCATAATACTAAGGGCCCGATCCGATATTCAGCGTCGCCCTCAAAAGCTGGCGACGCCAAATTTTGCGCTGGTTTGGTTTCACATATACAGCGTAACCTAGAAGTTACGCTTGTATATTTCTGCCTTCGGCCATAGTTTTTTGGCCCATAGACAGGTATACCAAACCAGAGCAGTTTGGTATCCAATATACAGCGTAAGGGCTTACGTGGCGAAAATGGAGAAATCCTACTCCATTTTCACCTCGCCACAAATTGCAGGCGTAGTAAGCCTTATGCTGTCTATTGGAGCCCCGTAACTCCCTAAACTACCTGCAAAATAAAATACCTAACGCATGCGCAATGTCTATCTACCTGTCAACCGCGAACTGCAAAATAAAACCTAACACCTAACACATGCGTAATGTCTATCTACCTGTCAACCGCGATCCCCCGCCGCAATCCCTAATAAAGTGTTTAACCCCTAAACCGCCGCTTCTGGACCCCGCCGCCACCTACATTAAATGTATAACCCCCTAATGTGAGCCCCTACACCGCCGCCATCTACATTACCTACCCCCTAATGTGAGCCCCTACACCGCCGCCATCTACATTACCTACCCCCTAATGTGAGCCCCTACACCGCCGCCATCTACATTACCTACCCCCTAATGTGAGCCCCTTACACCGCCACCAGCTACATTAACTACCCCCTAATGTGAGCTCCTACCCCACCGCCAGCTATATTAAAATTATTAACCCCTAATCTAATCCCCCTACCCTGTCGCAAGCTATATTAAAATTATTAACCCCTAATTTAATCCCACTACCCCGCCGCCAGCTATATTAAATTAATTAACCCCTAATCTAATCCCCCTACACCGCCGCCACCTATATTAAATTAATTAACCCCTAAAATACTAAACTATCCCTACCACTAAACCTAACTCTAACCCTACAAATAGCCCTGAAAAGGGCTTTTTGCATGGCATTACCCCAAAGTAAACAGCTCTATTGCCAGCCCTTAAAAGGGCTTTTTGCGGGGCTTTGCCCCAAAGTAACCAGCTCTTTTGCCTATAATCTAAATCCCCCTATACCGCCGCCACCTATAATAAATGTATTACCCCCTAATCTAATCCCCCTACACCGCCGCCACCTATATTAAATAGATTAACCCCTAATCTGACCCCCCTACACCGCCGCCACCTATATTAACTATATTAACCCTAATTATATTAGGGTTAATATAGTTATTATATTATATATATTAACTATATTAACCCTAATTATATTAGGGTTAATATAGTTAATATAGTTATTATATTATATATATATTAAGTTTAATAACCCTATCTAACTCTAACACCCCTAACTAAATTCTTATTAAAATAAATCTAATTAATATTAATATTATTAATTAAAATATTCCTATTTAAATCTAAATACCTACCTATAAAATAAACCCTAAGATAGCTACAATGTAATTAATAATTACATTGTAGCTATTTTAGGGTTTATATTTATTTTACAGGTAACTTGGTATTTATTTTAACTAGGTACAATAGCTATTAAATAGTTAATAACTATCTAATAGCTACCTTGTTAAAATAATTACCAATTTACCTGTAAAATAAATCCTAACCTAAGTTACAAATACCTACACTATCAATAAATTAAATAAAATACAAATATCTAAACTAAACTACAATTAAATACACTAAACTAAATTACAAAAAAACCAAACACTAAATTCCAAAAAATAAAAAAAGATTACAAGAATTTTAAGCTAATTACACCTATTCTAAGCCCCCTAATAACATAACAAAGCCCCCCAAAATAAAAAAATGTCCCTACCCTAAACTAAATTACAAAAGTTAACAGCTCTATTACCAGCCCTTAAAAGGGCTTTTTGCGGGGCATGCCCAAAAGAAATCAGCTCTTTTGTCTGTAAAAAAAAAACACAATACCACCCCCCAACATTACAACCCACCACCCACATACCCCTACTCTAAACCCACCCAAACCCTCCTTAAAAAAACCTAACACTAAGCCCCAGAAGATCTCCCTACCTTGAGTCGTCTTCACCCAGCCGGGCCGAACTCTTCATCCAATCCGGGCGATGTCTTCATCCAAGCGGCAAAGAAGAAGTCTTCCATCCGGCAATATCTTCATCCAAGCGGCAAAGAAGAAGTCTTCCATCCGGCGATGTCTTCATCCAAGCGGCAAAGAAGAAGTCTTCCGTCCGGTGATGTCTTCATCCAAGCGGCAAAGAAGAGGTCCTCCATCGGGGCAAAGTTTTCCTCCAAGCGGCATCTTCAATCTTCTTTCTTCGGACCTCCGACGCGGAACATTCAGCTGGCCCGACGACTGAAAGACGAATGAAGTTTCCTTTAAATGACGTTATCCAAGATGGCGTCCGTCGAATTCCGATTGGCTGATCGGATTCTATCAGCCAATCGGAATTAAGGTAAGAAAATCTGATTGGCTGATTCAATCAGCCAATCAGATTCAAGTTCAATCCGATTAGCTGATCCAATCAGCCAATCGGATTGAGCTTGCATTCTATTGGCTGTTCCAATCAGCCAATAGAATGCGAGCTCAATCTGATTGGCTGATTGGATCAGCCAATTGGATTGAACTTGAATCTGATTGGCTGATTGAATCAGCCAATCAGATTTTCTTACCTTAATTCCGATTGGCTGATAGAATCCTATCAGCCAATCGGAATTCAACGGACGCCATCTTGGATGATGTCATTTAAAGGAAACTTCATTCGTCTTTCAGTCGTCGGGCCAGCTGGATGTTCCGCGTCGGAGGTCCGAAGAAAGAAGATTGAAGATGCCGCTTGGAGGAAAACTTCGCCCCGATAGAGGACCTCTTCTTTGCCGCTTGGATGAAGACATCACCGGACGGAAGACTTCTCAGCCAATCGGATTGAGCTTGCATTCTATTGGCTGTTCCAATCAGCCAATAGAATGCGAGCTCAATCTGATTGGCTGATTGGATCAGCCAATTGGATTGAACTTGAATCTGATTGGCTGATTGAATCAGCCAATCAGATTTTCTTACCTTAATTCCGATTGGCTGATAGAATCCTATCAGCCAATCGGAATTCAACGGACGCCATCTTGGATGATGTCATTTAAAGGAAACTTCATTCGTCTTTCAGTCGTCGGGCCAGCTGGATGTTCCGCGTCGGAGGTCCGAAGAAAGAAGATTGAAGATGCCGCTTGGAGGAAAACTTCGCCCCGATAGAGGACCTCTTCTTTGCCGCTTGGATGAAGACATCGCCGGATGGAAGACTTCTTCTTTGCCGCTTGGATGAAGACATCGCCGGATGGAAGACTTCTTCTTTGCCGCTTGGATGAAGACATCGCCCGGATTGGATGAAGAGTTCGGCCCGGCTGGGTGAAGACTACTCAAGGAACGGAGATCTTCTGGGGCTTAGTGTTAGTTTTTTTTAAGGTGGGTTTGGGTGGGTTTAGAGTAGGGGTATGTGGGTGGTGTGTTGTAATGTTGGGGGGTGGTATTGTGTTTTTTTTTTACAGGCAAAAGAGCTGATTTCTTTGGGGCATGCCCCGCAAAAAGCCCTTTTAAGGCCTGGTAATAGAGCTGTTAACTTTTGTAATTTAGTTTAGGGTAGGGAATTTTTTTATTTTGGGGGGCTTTGTTATTTTATTAGGGGGCTTAGAATAGGTGTAATTAGCTTAAAATTCTTGTAATTTTTTTATTTTTTGTAATTTAGTGTTTGTTTTTTTTTGTAATTAAGTTTAGTGTATTTAATTGTATTTTAGTTTAGATATTTGTAGTTTATTTAATTTATTGATAGTGTAGGTGTATTTGTAACTTAGGTTAGGATTCATTTTACAGGTAAATTGGTAATTAATTTAACTAGGTAGCTATTAAATAGTTATTAACTATTTAATAGCTATTGTACCTAGTTAAAATAAATACAAAGTTACCTGTAAAATAAATATAAACCCTAAAATAGCTACAATGTAATTATTAATTACATTGTAGCTATTTTAGGGTTTATTTTATAGGTAAGTATTTAGATTTAAATAGGAATATTTTAATTAATAATATTAATATTAATTAAATTTATTTTAATAAGAATTTAGTTAGGGGTGTTAGCGTTAGGGTTATTATACTTAATATATATATATATATAATATAATAACTATATTAACCCTAATATGATTAGGGTTAATATAGTTAATATATATAATATAATAACTATATTAACTATATTAACCCTAATATAATTAGGGTTAATATAGTTAATATAGGTGGCGGCGGTGTAGGGGGATTAGATTATAGGCAAAAGAGCTGATTTCTTTGTGACAATGCCCCACCAAAAGCCCTTTTAAAGAGCTGCTAAAAGAGCTGGTTACTTTGGGGCAAAGCCCCGCAAAAAGCCCTTTTAAGGGCTGGCAATAGAGCTGTTTACTTTGGGGTAATGCCACCCAAAAAGCCCTTTTCAGGGCTATTTGTAGGGTTAGACTTAGGTTTAGTGGTAGGGATAGTTTAGTATTTTAGGGGTTAATTAAGTTAATATAGGTGGCGGTGGTGTAGGGGGATTAGATTAGGGGTTAATGTATTTAATATAGCTGGCGGCGGTGTAGGGGGATTAGATTAGGGGTTAATACATTTAATATAGGTGGCGGCGGTGTAGGGGGATTAGATTAGGGGTTAATGTATTTAATATAGCTGGCGGCGGTGTAGGGGGATTAAATTAGGGGTTAATAATTTTAATATAGCTGGCGGCGGTGTAGGGGGATTAAATTAGGGGTTAATCATTTTAATATAGCTGACGGCGGGGTAGGAGCTCACATTAGGGGGTAGTTAATGTAGCTGGCGGCGGGGTAGGAGCTCACATTAGGGGTAGTTAATGTAGCTGGCGGCGGGGTAGGAGCTCACATTAGGGGGTAGGTAATGTAGTTGGCGGCGGGGTAGGAGCTCACATTAGGGGGTAGGTAATGTAGCTGGCGGCGGTGTAAGGGGCTCACATTAGGGGGGTAGTTAATGTAGGTGGCGGAGGTGTAAGGGGCTCACATTAGCGGGGTAGTTAATGTAGGTGGCGGCGGGGTCCGGGAGCAGCGGTTTAGGGGTTAATAACTTTATTAGTTGCGGCGGGGTCCGGGAGCGGTGGTTTAGGGGTTAATACATTTTTTATTATTAGGAGAGTGAGGGGAGATAGCGGATAGAGGGGTATACGTGTCGGGCTATGTTTGGGAGGCATGTTAGACAGTACGGGTGATTTTATAACTACTTAGTAAGGTTTTGTAGACGCCGGCAGTTTCTAAAGTGCCGTAAGTCACTGGCGACTCCAGAAATTTGTACTTACGCAGATTTCTGGACATCGCTGGTTTATCCGACTTACGGCACTTTAGCATCTGACGGCGCCGTATATTGGATAGCTTGAGTTGCGAGCTGAAACTACGGGTGGCAGGGTTCCCTCGCTTGCGCCGCAAACTATGATCTATATCGGATCACGCCCTAAGTTGGTTTTTTTGGGGGGATTTTTTTTTGGCTGATTAGACACCAATACCTGGACCTTTAAAATGTACTCAAAGCTAAGAGATAAGTGAAAGACAAATGTATTTGCAAGTTTAACCTACTGCAGTTGCATTGTACAAAGCTGTAAAGAAAGTTTTTGTGGTTTTCTGTCCCTTGAAATATATAGTAAGCATAACAGTTAAAAGATAGGGAATGGTAGAACATTTTTTGGAAATGTGACATTATTATGATGCACATATGGAATATTTTCACTAACAAAAAGTTGTAGTACAATGAGAACCAACTTTCAAAAATGTGCAATAAGTTGTGTTTAATGAATAAATGCCATACTGTTAATTTTGAAGATAAAAAGTACAACAGTTAACATAAAATGTGCATGTTTTATATACAAAGTGCTTGAAATCATATAGATAACTAAATATGAAGTAAACCATGCAACGTTTGTTGAAAACGTTACACTTTTATGACAGACTATCGCATTGCCCCCTTAAATTGTGCCTGATCAGCCCCAGCTGCTGCTGTGCACCAGGAAATCTTTCAGAGTTCTGGTCGGCCAGTCCAGCCCTAATTTCATATCATTTTGATTAATTATAAAAAAAAAATTTAAACACTTCATCACAAACATAAAATGGAAGATTGTGATCACTGTATAATATTTAAAGTGCCTCTAGAAAGGTTATACAAGGTAAACATAATTTTGTTATACAAGGTAAACATAATTTTGTTGAGTTCACAATGAAAAGGTTCTTACGTGATGCTATGAAAAAGAAATGAAGTAAATGTAGAATGGTTGACAAATCTGGTTTAAACTTAAGGAGCCAGTAAGAATATTTAGGAGCCAAACATACTTTTAGGAGCCAGACAGTGTTATTTGTATATAAATATACGGAGAATAACCCAAAAAGTTAGGAGCCAGGGGTCAAAATTTAGGAGCCAATGGCTCCCTGGCTACTGGGTTTGTTGAGCCAGAGAGCCACTATACCTTTAATTATGGTCTTGTATTTACAAATCTATATGCTGCTTGGTGTAGAAGTGGTTATTATTGGGAATCTAATCATGCAAAAGAAAAAACACAAACATTAGTATCCTCATATAACCAACAAAATAACACAGTAGAGTAAAATATTTTGATTTAAATATATTAATTTTCCTCAGCAAAACAACTATGTTAAAGGGACAGTCTACACCAGAATTGTTATTATTTTAAAAGATAGATAATTCTTTTATTACCCATTCCCTAGTTTTGCATAACCAACACAGTTATATAAATACACATTTTACCTCTGTAATTGCCTTGTATCTAAGCCTCTGCAGACTGCCCCTTATTTCAGTTCTTTTTACAGACTTGCATTTTAGCCATTCAGTGCTGGCTCCTAGGAACTTCACGTGCATGAGCACAGTGTTATCTATATGACACACATGAACTAACACCCTCTAGTGGGGAACAATTGTCAAAATGCCCTGAGAGAAGAGGCGGCCTTCAACGGCTTAGAAATTAGCATATGAACCTCCTAGGTTTAGCTTTCAACTAAGAATACCAAGAGAACAAAGCAAAATTGGTGATAAAAGTAAATTGGAAAATGGTTTAAAATTACATGCCCTATCAAAATCATAAAAGTTTATTTTGGACTAGACTGTCCCCTTAAATGAGGGGGACAAACTCTGATTTCTTTCTCACTTGAAAGGCAAATTAAATGGACATAAAACCCAATTTTCTTCTTCTGTGATTCAGATAGATCATAGCATTTAAACAACATTCTAGTGTTTTTCTAGTGTCTTATTTGCTTTGTTTTCTTGGCATCCTTTGCTGACAAGCATACCTACATATGCTCAGAACCAGAAATGCACTACTAGGAGCTAGCTTCTGATTGGTGGCTGCACATATATGCCTCATGCCATTGGCGCACCTAATGTATTCAACTTACTCCCAATAGTGTATTGTTGCTCCTTCAACAAAGGATACCAAGAGAATGAAGCAAATTTGATAACAGAAGTAGATTGGAAAGTTGTTTAAAATTGGTTGCTCTATTTGAATCATGAAGACATGTGTTTGGTGTGTTTTATGTCCCTTTAACTAACGTTAAAGCAATTGGGATAATACACAGCTCCAGTTAAATTGCTAAATTAAAGAGACATGAAAATCTTGTTCTTTTATTGTTGCTTCTAAAAATTGAATTTTTAAAATGCATTAAACTTTTCTTGAAATTTTGAAAAACTAACACCTAGATTACGAGTTTTGCGTTAGGAGGGGTGTGGTAACGAGCAGTTTACTTACAGACAGCGCTGGTATTACGGGTTTTTACAAACCCGGCATTAACCGCACAAAAGTGAGCGAAGAGCAAAATTGTGCTTCACATCTCACCTCAATACCAGCGCTGCTTACGTTAGCGGTGAGCTGGTAAAACGTGCTTTTGCACGATTTCCCCATAGGAATCAAGGGGGAGAGCCAGGTGAAAAAACCTAACACCTGCAAAAAAGCAGCGTTCAGCCCCTAACGCAGCCCCATTGATTCCTATGGGGGAAAAAAGTTATGTCTACACCTAACACCCTAACATGAACCCCGAGTCTAAACACCCCTAATCTTACACTTATTAACCCCTAATCTGACGCCCCCGACATCGCCGACACCTGCATTATATTATTAACCCTTAATCTGCTGCTCCGGACACCGCCGCCACCTACATTATAGTTATGAACCCCTAATCTGCTGCCCCCAACATCGCTGAATCCTACAGTATATTTATTAACCCCTAATCTGCCGCCCCCAATGTCGCCTCAACCTAACTACATGTATTAACCCCTAATCTGCTGCCCACAACGTCGCCGCCCACCACTATAATAAAGTTATTAACCCCTAAACCTAAGTCTAACCCTAACCCCCCTAACTTAAATATAATTACAATAAATCTAAATAAAATTACTACAATTAACTAAATAATTCCTATTTAAAACTAAATACTTACCTATAAAATAAACCCTAGGATAGCTACAATATAACTAATAGTTACATTGTAGCTATCTTAGGGTTTATTTTTATTTTACAGGCAACTTTGTATTTATTTTAACTAGATAGAATAGTTATTAACTACCTAGTTAAAATAAAGACAAATTTACCTGTAAAATAAAACCTAAGTTACACTAACACCTAACGCTACACTATAATTAAATAAATTAACTAAATTAAATACAATTAATTACAATTAAATAAAATTATCTAAAGTACGAAAAAAACAAGCACTAAATTACAGAAAATAATAAAATAATTACAAGATTTTTAAACTAATTAAACCTACTCTAATCCCCCTAACAAAATAAAAAAGCCCCCCAAAATAAAAAAGCCCTACCCTACACTAAATTACAAATAGCCCTTAAAAGGGCCTTTTGCTGGGCATTGCCCCAGAGTAATCAGCTCTTTTACCTGTAAAAAAAAAAGTACAAATACCCCCCCAACATTAAAACCCACCACCCACACAACCAACCCTACTCTAAAACCCACCCAATCCCCCCTTAGAAAAACCTAACACTAACCCCTTGAAGATCACCCTACTGTGAGACGTCTTCACCCAAATGGGCAGAAGTGATCCTCTAGATGGGCAGAATTCTATCAGCTAATCGGAATTAAGGTAGAAAAAATCCTATTGGCTGACGCAATCAGCCAATAGGATTGAGCTCGCATTCTATTGGCTGATTGGAACAGCAAATAGGATTGAACTTCAATCCTATTGGCTGATTGCATCAGCCAATAGGATTTTTTCTACCTTAATTCCGATTGGCTGATAGAATTCTGCCCATCTAGAGGATCACTTCTGCCCGTTTGGGTGAAGACGTCTCACAGTAGGGTGATCTTCAAGGGGTTAGTGTTCAGCCAATCGGAATTGAAGGGACGCCATCTTGGATGACATCACTTAAAGGAACCTTCATTCAGTCGTCAGCCGTCGGATGAAGAGGATGCTCCGCGTCGGATGTCTTGAAGATGGACCCGCTCCGCCCGCCGGATGGATGAAGATAGAAGATGCTGTCTAGATGAAGACTTCTGCCCATCTGGAGGCCCTTTTCTGCCCAGTTGGATGAAGACTTCTGCCCGTCTGGAGGACCACTTCTGCCCGGTTGGGTAAAGACATCTCACGGTAGGGGGATCTTCAAGGTGTTAGTGTTAGGTTTTTTTTAGGGGGGATTGGGTGGGTTTTAGAGTAGGGTTGGTTGTGTGGGTGGTGGGTTTTAATGTTGGGGGAATATTTGTACTTTTTTTTTACAGGTAAAAGAGCTGATTACGTTGGGGCAATGCCCTGCAAAAGGCCCTTTTAAGGTCTTTTTGTAATTTAGTGTAGGGTAGGGCTTTTTTTTTATTTTGGGGGGCTTTTTTATTTTGTTAGGTGGATTAGAGTAGGTGTAATTAGTTTAAAAATCGTGTCATTATTTTATTATTTTCTGTAATTTAGTGGGGTTTTTTCGTACTTTAGATACATTTAATTAAATTGCAATTAATTGTATTTAATTTAGTTAATTTATTTAACTATAGTGTAGTGTTAGGTATAATTGTAACTTAGGTTAGGTTTTATTTTACAGGTAAATTTGTCTTTTTTTTTAACTAGGTAGTTATTAAATAGTTAATAACTATTTACTAATTATTGTACCTAGTTAAAATAAATACAAAGTTGTCTGTAAAATAAAAATAAACCCTAAGCTAGCTACAATGTAACTATTAGTTATATTGTAGCTACTTTAGGGTTTATTTTATAGGTAAGTATTTAGTTTTAAATATGAATTATTTAGTTAATTGTAGTAATTTTATTTAGATTTATTGTAATTATATTTAAGTTGGGGGGGTTAGGGTTAGACTTAGGTTTAGGGGTTAATACATTTAATATAGTGGTGGCGACGTTGGGGGCGACAGATTAGGGGTTAATAAATGTAGGTAGGTGGCGGCGAGGTTAGGGACGACAGATTAGGGGTTAATAATATTTAACTAGTGTTTGCGATGCGGGAGTGCGGCAGTTTAGAGGTTAATATATTTACTATAGTGGCGGCTATGTCCGGTTTGGCAGATTAGGGGTTAAAAAATGTATTATAGAGTTTGCGATGCAGGAGGGCCTCGGTTTAGGGGTTAATAGATAGTTTATGGGTGTTAGTTTACTTTTTAGCACTTTAGTTAAGAGTTTTATGCTACGACTGACTTTAAAACGTGGTACCAGGCTTGATAGGAGAGGGTCTAACGCTCACTTTTGGTCAGACTCATAATACCGGCGCTATGCAAGTCCCATTGAAAATATAGGATACGCAATTGATGTAAGTGGATTTGCGGTATTTCCGAGTCTGGCCAAAAAAGTGAGCGGTGAGCCTGTCATTTCAAGACTCGTAATACCAGCGGGCGTTAAAAAGCAGCGTTGGGACCGGCTAACGCTGCTTTTTAAGCCTAACGCACAACTCGTAATCTAGCCGGAATATACCTTTGCTGAATGGAAAAAAATTATATTGTTATGTTTACTGAGTGAGTCATCATCCACCAATAGAGCTCAAGGATGTGTTCTAGTCATCCAATGGGACACTTGTACACAAAGATGCACAAAATCAAAACAAGCACTTTTATCATAGCTTCTTCTAAAGAAAAATATGTTTATTATGTTTAAAGTTCTTAGTTCTTACTGAAGTCCAGTTAAATAAATGGAAAAGACTTTCATTATTATTTAAATACATGAAAAATGCTATTTTTTAATTGCCTGATTTTCCTGAAAGATAAGTATCAGATAATATCAGAAGGTCATGTGATTTTTTTAATCAGTTTCTGTTAGTAAAAACGAAAGACAAATACGCTTGAAAGTCAAAGTCTGAGAATACAAAACATAGGTCAAACAACAAGCTCGCTGGAAAGTTCTAAAAATATTTTGTTTTGTACTCTGACATTTCCACTTTGTTTTCAGCCACACATTTCTGTGAAAAAAAAGTGTTTTTCTATTTTAAAGAAATGGTGTAAGTAATAGCCTTGCTTGTCTAAGCCATCTTATTCAATTATTACTTTGGGTTACTGAATTAAAAAAAAATGCTCTCACTGGTTATTTAGTCTCTTGGATTTGTGTTAACTATAAGATTTTTAAAAATGTGTTTTTTCACAGAAAACTACATTTCGTAGAGGAAATTGAACAAATCCTTTCTCCATAGTTTTGTATTGTTTATAAATAGAGGCCTTGATTTGACTATTACCGTTACTGTGATCGAGCAGCACTTATTCTATATATGACACCAGGTGGGTTCACATCGCATTATGGACCCAAACATTAAACTTTCTTATTGTACAGTGTTAAATGGACCATTTTATATTAACCCCTTCACTGCTGGGAATTTCAGAGAAAAACCTGCCCTAAGTACTGGAGAATTTGTAGCATTTTTGCTATCACTCCATTTAAAAAGAAATAGAGCTTTTGATTTTTTGATTTACCTTTGGAAACTATATATTAAACTATATCAATATATTAACCCTCCCCCTCTTACTACTGGTAGCCATCTTAGGTGCTGGCAGCCGTCTGCCAGTACTCAGTTAATGTTTTTTTTAAATATTTTTATATATTCTAAAACTGATTATTTTTTCTGTAGTGTAGTGGTGCTCTCTAACTCCACCCTCCCCTACTATCATTAATTATAGTGCCCCATTTAAATTCCCCTTTTTCCAATACTGTAGCTTCCCATCCCTCCCTATCCCTTAAAATTGTTTTCTGCAGCGTAGGGCAGTAGGTCCCTCCCACTCCCCCTTCCGCATCTTCGCTGCCCACCCGCCTCCCCTCCAACACTTCCTACCAACACAAGAAGTTGATTGTTACTGACTGTGACACACACAATGCCACTACCTGTAGCAATCTTGCATCTGCCCTGATTTGTAATCGGAGTTCCGATCCTGCTCCGTTACCATATGAAGACAGATGCCTGCAGCCCACGATTAGCAGCTGGAGCTTCCTTAAGTTGGGACAAATATAATTGGCAATATATACTCCATGACGTGTATATATGTTATGCTGTACAATGGGCAATATACTGCATGATGTATATATATATATATATATATATATATATAAGTCTTTTTGGGTTAAGGGGTTAAAGCTGTTAAAATGAATGTTGAAAGACATTTCAGACTATGCTGCCTTTAAAACTGTTACTTTTCAGGTTAATTAAACATGAATTAGTTATCAATTATCAGTTATATTGTTTAGTGTCAGTAATTGAATGTTTCACAGTTTTATGGGAGTAATTATTGACCTAGATTACAAGTGGAGCTCAAAATATTAGCGCTATTGAGTGCTAAAAGCGCTCAAGTTAAATTAAAAGCACTCCTATTTATGTACTTGTATTACAAATTGAAAGTGAAAAGTTTGCACACGAGCAAAAGCCTCAAGCGCGGTAACATCTGGAGGCCAGATAGCATGACCAAGATAACTCACTTTCCCCATAGACTTGGCGTGCGTTGCAAAAGACTCTACTGGCTTTTGTTCATGTGTTAACCTTAAGGTGCGCTAGGACAACTGAGCTGAAGGAGCATTAAGAAATATCTCAAATACCTTTGTTCTTCTCTTAGAAGTATATATGTTTATATATGTATGTATATATGTATATATTTATATATTTACAAAATATATATTTATAGCTATATATCTATCTATATATACGGCCTACATACGGAGGAGTCGGCCGGAACACACACAGTTGTTGGAAGTACCTAGCTGCAGAGGAGACGCTTCCAAGCATTGTGCAGCAGAGTGGATTGCCCATGTGTATGGAAGCACTCAGGAGAGTAAATCTGACATCCAGACTGGTGAGTGGATATGGCCTTAGAGCTTTTTTAGCACAAGCTGCTAATTTCTTTCTAATGACACGTTGAGTCCACGGATCATCTTAATTACTGTTGAGAATATCTCTCCTGACCAGCAGGAGGCGGCAAAGAGCACCACAGCAAAAAACTGTTAAATACCACTCCCCTTACCCACAATCGCCAGTCATTCTCTTTGCCTGTAGTAGTTGCAAGGATGTGGTAACGTTAGGTGTCTGTGTGATTTTCTGCAATCAAGAGTTTGTTATTTTCAAAGCAGGACAAGATGTTCTGATCTTTGCTAAGGGTTTAGCCATATTCCATTTCAGTCTCTTCAGTAGAGCATTGGTGGATTTTAAGCATTTGGGAACTTGGGGGGTATAATCCCCTCTGTGCTGCCCAATTGATTTATTGCTGCCCTTGTCAGAAAGCCTATTTTCACAGGTCCATAGGAGGAGGGTGCCTCTTAAACTCTGTGAGCTGCCTGCTGCCAGGCAGTTACTTTTTTGGTAAGTGCTATGTTATGTTTCATATTCTTATATTGGCACTTAAACTGTTAATCTGTTTTCTAGCGAGAGGTTTTAATAAAGGGCAATGGTGGCTCAGGATTGTTTGTTTCTTTATATGACAAAAAAATTTTCCCAGGGAAGAGTTATGTATGTCCGGGTGTTTTGTGACTTTTTTGTGGGCGGAGCTTGCTTAGGCGGTAGTTTTTTATACCGGAAGAGCGGTTTTCAGTCTGGATCGTTCCTATTTTCCTCTGTTCGATCAGCAGGTTCAGGTAGGCACTTCAGCAATCTGGCTGAGGTGTAAAAGTGCCCATATTTATGTATTCATCTTTATTCATTTATTTTTACAAAGTTGAAGTCTGCGGTATTAACGTTACTTTATCTCTTAAAGGGATAGTAACGTCTTTTTGAATTTTTCTTTTCAAGAGAATATTTAGAATTTATTTTGTGTTTTGATGGACCAAGAGGCCCTGCAAAATGTTATTTGTACTCTATGTTTGTGGGCTAATGTGGAACCTCCTATTCCATTCTGTTCCTCATGTATTGAGAGAACATTGCATTATAAAGATAAACTTTTTGATTCGGAGCCGTCATTGTCT
Organism: Bombina bombina; assembly: GCF_027579735.1. Classification (NCBI taxonomy): domain Eukaryota; kingdom Metazoa; phylum Chordata; class Amphibia; order Anura; family Bombinatoridae; genus Bombina; species Bombina bombina. The sequence continues at coordinate 936,734,354 of NC_069503.1, forward strand.
AGGAAGGATACTGTTCATGTGCAGCCTTGTACTCATGCATCCCTACCCTTGTCTGCCTCGCATGCATTGCCCTCTGTTTCCTCTCATGCTCCAGCTGGAGTTTTCTTTGCAAGATATGGCTACTCATATATCTTCTGCAGTTTCTGAAGCTTTATCTGCTTGTCCTATGTTGCAGGGGAAGCGTAAGAGGAAATGTAAGAAATAGAGACCTCTGTTTCAGGGGTGACCTTTTCTAATGTCTCTTCTCAGAAGTCTGAGGAAGAGGATTCTTATTTAATGTCTGAGGGTGAGATTTCAGATTCTGACATTATATTTCCTTCTTCTGATGCTGAAGTTGTGTCATTCAGATTTAAATTAGAGCACCTCCGTTTGTTACTTAAGGAGGTTTTGGCTACTTTGAATGATTCTGATTCTATGGTTATAGTGGCTTCTAAGAAATCAAGTAAACTTAATAAATATTTTGATGTTTCTTCCGCAGTGGAGGTATTTCCTGTTCCTGATCGCGTTTCAAAGATTATTGCGCGGGAGTGGGAGAAGCCTGAGATTCCTTTTTCCCCTTCTTCAATTTTTAAAAAGATGTTTCCTATTGCTGATTCTATAGATAGCAAGGATAACTTGCCACAAACTTGTAGCTAACTTTTGCTGTAAGTCGGTATAACTTGCTGCAAGTTTTCACTGGCAAGTGTGTTTACTTGCATCATAATTGCAGCAAAAGTTCTAGTTGACACTTTTTCAACTTGCAGCAAGTTTACCTGGCAAGTCTCTAGCAAGAGCATTTCTGGCAAGTCAACTGCAAGAGCTCTGCAAGTTTGTTGCCAATTTTTGGCAAGTCAACTACAAGAGCTCTGCAAGTCTATTGTCAATTTCTGGCAAGTCAACTGCAAGAGCTCTGCAAGTTTGTTGTCAATTTCTGGCAAGTCAACTGCAAGAGCTCTGCAAGTGCCTAGTCAATTTCTGGCAAGTTAACAGCAAGAGCTCTGCAAGATAATGGCAAATTTCTGACAAGTCAATAGCAAGAGCTCTGCAAGTCTGCTGCAAATTTCTGACAAGTCAACAGCAATAGCCCTTCAAATCTGCAGCAAATTTCTCACAATTTAACAGCAAGAGCCCTTCAAGTCTACTGCAAAAGCTCTGCACGTCTGTTACAAATCTCTATCAAGTCAACTGCAAATCTTTAGCATATCTCTGGCACATATATCACAATTAAGAGCAGTGTCTGCCACAAGAGCACTACAAATTTACTATTATTTACGTCAATCATATTTACAAATTAATAATAAAATGTTTTTTTCCTGCAAAAGTTTATCTATGTAAGTTGTTTGTATGAATTTAATTGATCTTAAAGTTGTATCCATGCATTATCTGAGGTAATATATATTCATATATAAAACTAATATTATGACCGGTAATATATTAAAGGGACACTAAACCCACATTTTTTCTTTCATGATTCAGGCAAAGCATGCAATTTTAATCAATTTTCTAGCTTACTCCTATTATCAATTTTTTTTCCGTTTTCTTCCTATTTTTATTCGAAAAAGCAGGAAAGTAAGTTCAAGAGACCATTTTTTGTTCAGCACAAGGGTATCGCTTGCTGATTGGTGGCTAAATGTAGCTACCAATATGTAAGCGCTACCCAGGTGCTAAATCAAAAATGGGCCAGCTCCTAATCTTACATTTCTGCTTTTTCAAATAAAGATAGCAAGAGAACGAAGAAAAAATGATAATAGGAGTACATTAGAAAATAGCATGCTCTATCTGAATCATAAAAGCAAATCAATGGGTTTAGTATCCCTTTAAGTTGAATACTTGATGTATTCTTATATTAGAGTTATATTATAACACTAATATCATTATCTCAGGTACAGTATGGCCCCTTTTTACAGCACACCCCTTTAAGGCATTCCACTTATAAATCAGTCTTCAGTTCTGCCCATGGTTATTATGTTTCATGTTCTTACCTCCCTTTCAGTCTTTTTTGGCCGTCATTTTAATTGATTATTTTCTTTATGAATATTTGTTTTACAGATATCTCCATTTCTGTGCAGTTATAAAAAATAATTATTGTATATAACTAACTGCAATTGTTACCAGAAGTTAAACTAGAAAAAAATCATATTTATTTTTTATTGATTTCATACTTTTACTGATTTTAATAAAATTAGCCTTTGCCTGTCTGGTAAATATGATCTGTTAACCTCAATACTGTATGAAGATAAAAATATTCACCAAAAAATCCTTTAGAAATGACTCCATAAAAACAACAACATTGACTCTTACAAAAGTAATTTAAACTTTTCTTAGGTTTCAAATTTTCCAGGTATTAAAACATTTTAAATATGACATTGTAATAAACCAGAGAATAACTTATAGTATAGGCCTAGGGTACAAGTATAATGCAGATGCACAATAATGTTGACAGAACAACAAAAATATAATATGATGTCCATCTGTATCTGTTCTATGATCTTGAATTTGGCACCGGCCTGTAAAAATAAAAACAAATATTACATAAACATGGGCATTCTGTGCTAATTGCTTAGTCTACAGCAGAACTTTAATTTGTAGAACTAAAAAAGTAAATCTGACAAAAAAAAAATAACATGCCTTTATTTCAACTTCAAGGTTGTGATGAATACTAAAAAAGAATTGTATTTTTAACTTCCATAAATTCTCATGTCAATGCAATTTCCATCTAGATATTAACATATTTGGCCACGCTCCTTCCTAATCAAACAGATCACTACCTGCCAATGGGATGCTTAGAACCTATACTTTAACCCCTTAAAGACTAGCAACGTACCTTATGTTGTAATTTAAATTTTTGGTTGTGTTCCTAGACTTTTGGAGATAAAAGAGGGAAAGTCACAATGTGCAGTTTATTTCCTTTTCAATTGTGTTTTTTTCCTTTTACAAAATATAAAGTAATGTGCTATCTAGATTTGTCATATTCTAAATCTTCATATCCCCACTTCCCTTCCCAAAGGAAAATGATATAGCAGAGTAGCATTTAGTAAGACAGTATTCTATTTACTTCTGTGATACTCCCATGCTGTGTGAGGTGCTTGCTTATTTAAAGGGACATTAAACACTAAGAGCCAGATTACAAGTGAAGTGCTAAATATTGCTTGCGTGCAAGCAATATTAGTGCTCCATTGAGTAATACCAGAGATCGCTAATATTAGCTGGTATTACAACTCAAGTGTAAAATTACGCAAGCTCAGAATCTAAGTGCAGCGAAGGGGGTAAGTAGCTCAGCGTTGCAGCAAATATAACACCCAACTCCGACCAACTTTACCCCCAAAATACTACCTAGTGCAATTATTTTATTAAAACATAAAAATAATACAATTTGTATTTTTTTTATAAAATACACTACACTGTATTTTGGGGGCATATTTATAAAATTGACCAGAGATCTGATCTCTGGTTAATTTTATAAGCGATAGTTGCTACCACAAGCATATAGTAGCAATAACCAGACACTTCTAATGGCTGGTTATTTATTGCGTGCCTGCAAAAGGGCACATTTGCTTACTTGCGGGCGCGCAAAATAAATTAGCACTCCACTTGTAATCTAGCCCTAAATAAATGCTAGATAGAATGAAGCATTGAAAGAAAAGGTTAGTCTGTGAATAACATGTAGATGTATTTTTTAAAGTTTTATTTGGTGTTTAACATTAACAAACACAAAGGGTAAAATTTTAGTGTCTATAAAACAATGGGAGCTGCCATGTTGTAACTTAGGTTACATTATCTGCTGTGGCCAATTAGGGACAGTTATAAATTTGTCACTAGAGTGTGCAGCCAATGGCTGTGTGGAATATAACAGTGTTCTGCACTTCCATTTCTAACAGGAGCTGAAAAGCTCACAACTTCAGAATAGAATTACAGGAAAAGTGGACAAAATAAATAATGAAAGTATATGTATATGTGTATATATATATATATATATATATATATATATATATATATATATATATACACACACACACACACACAGTTTATCATTTTATATTACCATCTCAAGGTGTTTATTGTCCCTTTAAAAGGGCATTAATAGTAAAAAAAAATTACATCCTTTAATGTAAATTTAAGACTATTGACCCTGCGCTACTGTGAGATTAACCGACACAAAGGCTTTAAACACACAATGGAAGTACTGATTGGTACCTGCAGAGCACTGCTGGTCTAGAGCAAAAACTGCCAACTGCTGCTTATCTAATCAGAAATACTAGTTAAATGACTAGCGCTCATTATTGGATCAGCAGCACTTCCGCTCAGGATCAGCAGTGCTCTGTGGTTCCAAGCGGTACTTCTACTGTGTGTTTAACCCCTTTGTGGGTTAGTGCAGGGTTGATGGTCTTAAAATGAATTAAAACAAATTAGAGCATGTATTTTTTTACTAATATGCTCTTTTAAAGAAATATATATTGTTTTATCTTAAGTTGCATGTTGCTGAAGCACTGAAAATTGTAAAGTGAGTTTCATTTATTGTTCCTGTGACAGGAGCATTCCTTTGTTTGAAGAATGTTTCTTTTTAGACAAGATTTATAATTCATTAACATTTTAGTTGATATTAGTTGATAGTGCAATAAAAATCCTGTCACAAAGAAGCACCACTATCAAAATGGAACATTCCTTTCAAAGGGTCAGCTCAATCCAAGCACAGAGAAAACTCCAACATGGCTGCTCTATTTATGATCATGGGAGGATCAGGGAAGTGAGTAAAACACTCCCCTGCTGTATCACATCCATATAAGCATGCTGTATAAACAGAAACAAACACTCCCCTGCTGTATCACATCCATATAAGCATGTTGTATAAACAGAAACAAACACTCCCCTGCTGTATCACATCCATATAAGCATGTTGTATAAACAGAAATAAAACACTCCCCTGCTGTATCACATCCATATAAGCATGTTGTATAAACAGAAATAAAACACGCCCCTGCTGTATCACATCCATATAAGCATGTTGTATAAACAGAAATAAAACACTCCCCTGCTGTATCACATCCATATAAGCATGGTGTATAAACAGAAACAAACACTCCCCTGCTGTATCACATCCATATAAGCATGTTGTATAAACAGAAATAAACACTCCCCTGCAGTATCACATCCATATAAGCATGTTGTATAAACAGAAACAAACACTCCCCTGCAGTATCACATCCATATAAGCATGTTGTATAGACAGAAACAAACACTCCCCTGCTGTATCACATCCATATAAGCATGTTGTATAAACAGAAACAAACACTCCCTTGCTGTATCACATCCATATAAGCATGTTGTATAAACAGAAACAAACACTCCCCTGCTGTATCACATCCATATAAGCATGTTGTATAAACAGAAACAAACACTCCCCTGCTGTATCACATCCATATAAGCATGTTGTATAAACAAAAAAAACAAAAAACTATTTAAAAAGAAATTACTCAGTGGGGTGATTTAAACAAGAAAAAACATAACTGCTTACCTGTGACCACAAACAATTATTGTGTGGGATTGGCAATCCCCTATGCATCTTCTCATTTCATGGTCAGTAATGTCTTTATAGACCCTTTGACATGTTTCTGTAATAGAAAACAACATCAAATAAATGAGTATAAAGTTAGATATGCACCCAGAGGCAGAACTTTTTTTTACTTTCTGCAATGAGATTTTTTAGTGAAACATTTTCTGCAGATCATAATTTTAAATAAAATGCAATTTTAAATTAGGCAGTTACACTAAAGCACCAGTTCAATTGCAATTTGTTGGTTAACTGGAGGATAAAGCAATTTTTTAAGTTTTATAATATAGTGCAATAGTTGAAAATTGGATTGCAAATTAGCTGCAGACAAAACAAAGAAATGATAAAATGTCTCTTGAATACATCTATTTCCTTTGTTTTTGGTCTAACAGAAATGTAGTAATAAAAAAGTGCATTGCTCATAAGAACGTCTTACAATCAGAAAAAAGCATCTTTGCAAACTGGGAAAGGCTAAGGGGTGAGTTTAAGCTAGCAAAAAAATGCACTGCTACTTTGCAGCGCTACTGCATATTTGACTGTTCACTTCAAACAGCACTTTGCTCTGGATGCACTGTGATAAGGAAAACTTACAAGTTAAATCGCTGACAGTTCCTGCATGTGTCCTGTTCTTTCTGCAGACATGCTGCATTTTCTGCAATGACATCTCAGATCACTGTATGTTCTGCCTTGGGGGATATGCAAAATAATTAGATAAAGTCTGTTCAGCAATAGTCTGTCCCCTGTTACATGGGCATGATACACTTTGTGATTATAACATGAATTATTTAATTATAAATAATAAAACAACTTTGCATTATACTTTCATTATTTTGCCCGCTTTGCCTGTAATGTAATGGTCTATGCGAAAGTTTTCCAGTGGCCAAATTTCACTACCATTTTCCTTATTTGGAGGAGCTACAGTCACTCTAGTCACATCATACTGTCAGTAGGCATTTCCTCGTTTTATGTATGTTATCACAAAGTCACATCATACTGTCAGTATGCCTTTCCTTGTTTTATGTTAGCACAAAGTCCATGCTAAAGCCAATTAGAAAGATATACAGACTATTGTTAATCATTTGAGGTCTGAAGCCTGCATTTCCAATTTTCAGCATAGTAAAAACCCATATTATTCATAGTTAAAGGGACATGAAACCCAATATTTTTCTTTCGTTATTTAGAAAGAGCATGTAATTTTAAACCACTTTCGAATTTACTTCTTGTACCTAATTTGCTTCATTTTCTTGATATCACTTGCTGAAAAGTATATCTAGATATGCTCAGTAGCTGCTGATTGGTTGCTGCACATAGAGGCCTTGTGTGATTAGCTCACACATGTGCATTTCTATTTGTTCAACAAAGGATATCTAAAGAATTGAGCAAATTAGATAATAGAAGTAAATTGGAAAGTTGTTTAAAATTGCATGCCCTATCTGAATCATGAAAGTTTAATTTCAAATAGATTGTCCCTTTAAAGGGACATGAAACCCATCATTTTTCTTTCATATTTAAAATAGAGCAGGATTCTTCAAACCATGGGTCGGGACCCATTACTGGTTCACAACACCATGTGTACTGGGTCTTGTGTGTGTGTTGTAGGAGTGTGTGTGGTGTATTGTATGAGATTTTGTGTGTGCTGTGCATGTGTTGTGTATGAGAGTGTGTGTGTTGTATTAGTGTGTGTGTTATATGGGAGAGTGTGTGGTATGTGTGTTGTAGGAGTGTGTGTGTGTGTGTGTGGTATGCGTGTGTTATGAAAGTGTGTGTATGTGTGTTGTAAGAGTGTGAATTATATGAAAGTGTGTGTGTTGTATGATAGTGTATGTGGTATGTGTGTTATATGAAAGTGTGTGTTGTATGAGAGTGTGTGTGGTATGGTATGTGTGTTACATGAAAATGTGTGTTGTATGAGAGTGTGTGGTGTGTGTGTTGTATGAGAGTGTGTGTGTGGTATGAAAGTGTGTGTGTGGTATGAAAGTGTGTGTGTATGTGTGTGTTGTAAGAGTGTATGGGGTGAGTGTGTGTGGTATGTGTGTTATATGAAAGTGTGTGTTATATGAGAGAGTGTGTGGTATGTGTGTTATATGAAAGTGTGTGTTATATGAGAGAGTGTGTGGTATGTGTGTTGTATGAGTGTGTGTGTGTGTGTGATATGCATGTGTTATGAAAGTGTGTGTATTTGTGTGTTGTAAGAGTGTATGGGGTGAGTGTGTATTATATGATAGTGTATGTGGTATGTGTGTTATATGAAAGTGTGTGTTGTATGAGAGTGTGTGTGGTATTTGTGTTACATGAAAATGTGTGTTGTATGAGAGTGTGTGGTGTGTGTGTTATATGAGAGTGTGTGTGTGGTATGCGTGTGTTATGAAAGTGTGTGTGTATGTGTGTGTTGTAAGAGTGTATGGGGTGAGTGTGTGTTATATGAAAGTGTGTGTTGTATGAGAGTGTGTGTGGTATGTGTGTTATATGAAAGTGTGTGTGTTGTATGAGAGTGTGTGGTATGTGTGTTACATGAAAATGTGTGTTGTATGAGAGTGTGTGGTATGTGTGTTGTATGAGAGTGTGTGTGTTATTACGTTTTACAACGCTTTCATATTTGACTATAATCAGGAAAAAAGCATGCACATATTTTAGTTTCTTTGCCAAAAATTGCAGCTATCATGTTATTTATTTCTTACAAAATTATTTCAAGACCAAGTATAAAAATTGGGTCCTAAAGGTATGTGGTATCATGGCACTGGGTCTTGGGGGGAAAAGTTTGAAGAACCCTGAAACAGAGCATACAATTTTAAACAACTTTCCACTTTACATCTATAATTTAATTTGCTTAATTCTCTTGATATCCTTTTTTGAAGAAGCAGCAATGCACTACTGGGAGCTATTAAATTCATTGGGTGAGCCAATGACGTGAAGTATACATGTGCAGCCACCAATCAGCAGCTACTGAACATACTTAGTTATCCTTTTCTTTAAAGAATACCAAGAGAACAAAACAAATTAGATAATAGAAGTAAATTGGAAAGAAAATATATGCTTACCTGATAAATGTATTTCTTTTTTGACACAATGAGTCCACGGATCATCTTAATTACTAATGGGATATTCACCTCCTGGTCAGCAGGAGGCAGCAAAGAGCACCACAGCAGAGCTGTTAAATAGCTCCTCCCTTCCCTCCCACTCCAGTTATTCGACAGAAGTTAAGGATAGAAAGGAAAAAACAACCATGAGTAGCCCTTGGATTCACACAAATAGAGATATTTACGCCAAATTTTATGGTAAATCTTTCTAGTTACAGGCTTACGAGTCTGAATCATGGTCTCTATGACAGAGTCAGAAAACTCCCGCTTGGATAAAATTTAGCGTTCAATCTCCAAGCAGTCAGCTTCAGAGAAACTAGATTTGGGTGAAGAAAGGGCCCCTGAATTAGAAGGTCCTTCCTCAGAAGTCTCCAAGGTGGCAGAGATGCCTACTCCACCAGATCTGCATACCAAATCCTGCGAGGCCAAGCTGGAGCTATGAGGATCACCGATGCCCTCTCCTGTTTGATTAGAGCAATGACCCGAGGAAGAAGAGCAAACGGAGGAAATAGGTATGCTAGACTGAAGGTCCAAGGGACCACCAGAGCATCTATCATCTCCGTCTGGGGGTCCCTGGACCTGGACCCGTATCTCGGGAGCTTGGGATTTAAGAGCCTTTATTCTATCCTGGATCTCATTCAAAGAAGTTTCTGTCCTGAGAGCCTCAGACAGTGCATCAAAGCAATACACCGCCGCACTAGTGATGGTAGCAATACACACAGTTGGTTGTCATTGCAGGCCCTGGTGTACAGTGTGAGTAAACCCTCTAACTTTTTGTCCATAGGATCTTTGAAGGTACAACTATCCTCTATGGGAATAGTAGTTCTCTTAGCTAAGGTAGAAATGGCCCCTTCAACCTTAGGCATTGTTTGCCAAGCCTCTTTGTTAGAGTCGGCTATGGAAAACATCTTCTTAAAAATAGGAGAGGGAGAAAAAGGTATGCCCGGTCTCTCCCATTCCTTAGCAATTATTTCATAAGCTCGGTCAGGGACCGGAAACACATCTGTCGAGGAAGCAACCTCTAAATATTTGTTCAGCTTACTAGACTTCTTAGGAACAACCACTACCGTGGAGTCACTGTCGTCTAAAGTAACTAAAACCTCCCTAAGTAACAGACGGAGGTGTTCTAGCTTAAACCTAAAAGATACAACCTCAGAATCAGCCAGAGGAATTACACTTTCTGAATCTGAAATTTCTCCTTCAGATGCTACAGCGGTATCCTCCTCTTCCGTATTCTGGGAGGGCACCTCCGAAATTGCAACAATTGCATCAGAAACCTTGCTTACTAAATGTCTGATTTTCCTTTTTACGCTTTCCCTGAAACATTGGAAAAGCAGACAACGTATCATGAGAGAAGCTATGTCTTTTAAGGTAACTCCAGCGGGAGCTAGAGCAGAAGTGCAGGGCACTGCTTGTGAGGGCGGTAAAATTTGGGACGCTTGGGGAGAAAGCTGCGGCATATTTTGAACCTCGTCATAAGACTCTTGGACAGTATCGGCTTTAGAAAAATTTTGCTCAGAAAAAATATTTGCCCTATAATTTAAAGTCCTCTCAATACATGAGGGACAGAAAGGGATAGGTGGCTCCACATTTGCATCAAAACACAAGGAGCAAGTGACATCTTGCAAGTCTCCTTGGTCCATATTGTTCACAATGAGTAAATTAATAAATAAAAATACCTCAAAAATGAATTAAAATTTTTGTAATGAAAAAACGTTACTGTGTCTTTAAATTTAAACAGGTAACTTTTTTACCCAACTATGTCAATTATGAAAATATCACAATTTGAACACTACAGACACCTTTACACCTCAGTAACCCTGCTGAGGTGCCTACCTGACTGCTAAACAGGAGTCAATGTCCCTTTCCTTGTGGTGCAGGAACGATCCGGACCTCAGCAATAAGAATAGTGCCAACGGATAATGCTAGAAACGCCTGCTTTACTGGAAACCATGCGCTTCTAGTGACACGCTACTGAACTGAAGCCCATCGTGGGCGTTACTATATGCACCTCATCTCCCGATCGGCCTGTTTGCTAAGTAAAGCCGTCGGGAGACACAAACCACCAGAGCAAATGAAAAAGCTTTACTCCCAGCCCCAGTGCCTGCAGATATGGCTGTCTAAAATCCTCTCCAGTCTAGAAGAGTCTGTAGTCCCCAAACATAAAGCGCCCCTTCCTGTATGAGCCTTATATGTTCATTTTTCCAATAAATGTTCACACCTTTATCTGTGAGATGCTTTGTTTCCTTGGCCCCAGAATAAAAAAGCAGCACTTACCTCATATCTGCCTGACAGCAAGGCAGCTCACAGGCTTGAGAGGTCCTATCCCTCACATCGACCTGTGGAGAAATAAAAAAGTCTGAGTAAATTACATGGGAGGCGCAGTGAGAATTATGTCCCACAAGTTCCTATTGCTCTAAAGCCACCACTGCTCTACTGAAGAGACTGATATGGACTACGGCTACACTCTAGGACAAAGCAGCACAATCTTGCACTACCTTAAAAATAATAAACTCTTGATTGAAGAATTTTATCTAACAACTCACTTTACCACTTCCTAGCACTAACGTAAGCAAAGAGAATAACTGGAGTGGGAGGGAAGGGAGGAGCTATTTAACAGCTTTGCTGTGGTGCTCTTTGCCGCCTCCTGCTGAACAGGAGGTGAATATTCCATTAGTAATTAAGATGATCCGTGGACTCATTGTGTCATGAAAAAGAGAAATTGTTTAACCCCTTGAGTGCTAACAACGGCTCTGAGCTGTCACAGGGTTTCCCACTCTGGTGCTAACGACGGCTCAGAGCGGTCGCTAGCACTCTCCCACCTTAAGGGAGATCTGGGGGCTCCCACCCGCTCCTACCCCGGTGATTGGGCCTGCATAGTGACAGGCATCACCGGGGCTTCACATTATGCACGGTGATGTCACGCGCAATGACTTGATGACATCACCACGCAACTTTATTTAACATTAACAATGTTAAATATCGAAGCAGGGGGCATGCTGCTTAGAAGCCTGTATCTCAGGCATCTAAGCAGCTACAGACCCCCAAGGCCCACTGTTGGAAAGGTAATCGTCTAACCTTTCCAACAGGGTAAGTCTTGGGGATCTGAAAAAAAAAGTAAAAAAATAAATATATATTTTAGAAAATATAAAACAAAAAAAAACAACTAAAAAAGCTTAGCACCAAGGTGGGTTAAAATCTCATGCTCTATACTGAATCATGAAAGACAGAAAAACCTTGGGTTGCATGCCCCTTTAAATTACAGTAAATGGTGCAAAATAAAAAGTATATTGCAAAGTTGCATAACTAAACATTTTATATTGTGATCTCAATGTGTGTTATGCCTCTTTAAAGCATATATGTCTATATGTGTGTACATATATATTAAAGTGATGGTAAATCCTAGCGTTTGTGAAACGCTAGGATTTACCATTGGAACAAATAAAGGGGACTTTCATTCATGACGTATAAAATACTTCATGCTGAAAGCTCCTTTTTTTGTTTGCAGCATTTGCCACACTGAGCTGCTAAGGCAACCTTCGGCAGAACGGTATTTGACTGAGGTGACGTTTCCACCTCTTAGCCAATAGCCTTGCAGGAAATTTGAGGCCTGTCACTTTAATGTTTTTATATGTGTATATATATGACTGTAAATACATATATACACATATAAATACAATAATATATATGTATACATATTTTTATATATATATATATATATATATATACATACACAAAAACATCTTTTGCAATGTATGTGTCTCAATGTCAAAGCCATTTGCCTGCCTTTTTTTTCTAGCACCCGAGATCTCATATCTTTTGAACCCTTAAAAGGTTTTTTGTGCAATATTTTTTTTAAATAATTTTTTATTAGACTTTCGGCTAGATTACGAGTTTTGCGTTATGAGTATAACGCTGCTTTTTCACTACCGCTGCTATTACGAGTCTTGTAAGTACAGCTGTACCGCACACTTTTTTGTTCGTCACGCAACGTAACTACAACACCTTTCAAAAAGTCATTTTTCAATGGGACTTCCATAGAAGTTGTTTGTATTTTATTTTTTTATTACAGGCAAAAAAGATCAGATTTATTTGGGACCATGTCCCGCAAAAGGCCCTTTTAAGGACTATTGGCAGTTTAGTTTAGGCTAGGGGTTTTTTATTTGGGAGGGGGGCTTTTTTATTTTGATAGGGCTATTAGATTAGATGTAATTAGTTTAAATATTTGATCATTTATTTTTTTATTTTGTGTAATTTAGTGTTTATTTTTTTGTAATTTAGTTAATTGTATTTAATTAATGTAATTTATTTAATTTTAGTGTAATGTTAGGTGTTAGTGTGAGGCAGGTTGTTTTATTTTACAGGTAAATTATTTTTTTATTTATTTTAACTAGATAGTAAATAGTTAATAACTATTTACTAACTAGTCTACCTAGTTAAAATAAATACAAACTTAGCTGTTAAATAAAAATAAAACCTAAGCTAGCTACAATGTAACTATTAGTTATATTGTAGCAAGCTTAGGGTTTATTTTATAGGTAAGTATTTAGTTTTAAATAGGTATTATTTAGTTAATGATAGTAATTTTTATTTAGATTTATTTTAATTATATTAAAGTTAGGGGTGTTAGGGTTAGACTTAGGTTTAGGGGTTAATATATTTATTTAGTATTAGTGATGTGAGAGGCCAGAGGTTTAGGGGTTAATAACTTTAGTATAGTGGTGGCGACGTTGGGGGCGGCAGATTAGGGTTTATTAAATTTATGTAGATGGCGGTGACATTGGGGGCAGTAGATTAGGGGTTAATAAGTGTAGGTAGGTGGCAGCAACATTGGGGGCGGCAGATTAGGGGTTAAAAATTGTAATGTAGGTGTCGGCGATGTCGGGGGCAAAATATTAGGGGTGTTTAGACTCAGGGTTTATGTTAGGGTGTTCGGTGTAAACATAAATTTTCTTTTCCCATAGGAATCAATGGGGCTGCGTTACGGAGCTTTACGCTCCTTTATTGCAGGTGTTAGGCTTTTTTTAAAGCCGGCTCTCCCCATTGATGTCTCTGGGGAAATCGTGCACGAGCACGTAAAACCAGCTCAAAGCAGCGCTGGTATTTGTGTGCGATATGGAGCTCAACGCTGCCATATTGCCTGCTAACGGCCGGGTTTTTGCAAACCTGTAATAGCAGCGCTATTAAAGGTGAGCGGTGGAAATAACTTGCAAGTTAGTAGCGAGCCGCTCATAACGCAAAACTCGTAATCTGGCTGATGGTTATTTACCTGCTCTCATCCAAGGTAATCCAGAAAATCTGGCCTGTTGGGGAGGCCTGGGGACAGGTTTGAAAACCACTGCCCTAGATCAAAACAATTGGCAACTGATATTAAAGGGACTGTTAACAAGGATTATTTTTTAGGGAATAGGGATTTAATCTCAGTTTCTTGCTGCAAGTCTTTTAATTTACGTTAAAGATTTTGATCACAGTAGAATCATTTCAAAAAGTAAATTAAAACATTTGCAGCAAGAAAATTAGATTAAAATCACTAATTACCTTAAAATATTTTGTAATGCATGTTAAATAAAATACCCTTACAGCTCACTTGCATATGAATAATACTTTTTCAATGTAGGGCCAAATTAAACAAGCAAGGGTTACATTATTAACCCTTCAGCATCTACATTGCAGGACATAGTTGTTTTAAACTGCAAAAATACTGTAACCCACACCAAAAACAACACAAAATATTAACCCCTGCCAGGCTTCTGAACAGCATCAAAGCAATTAAAATACAGCTCCCACCATTCTAGTACTGCTACACCATTATATGAGAAAGTCACAAGCAGATGCAGTTTGTTTGCTAATGTCTGTATATTTCATACACTTAACAGTAACATCTCTCATATAAAACATAAATTTTTCTAAAAGAGTTTTCTAATGTCTATATTACAAAAATGCTTGTTTTCAAACAGAAAAATAAAGATGCACATTTCAATTGTATTTGGATTATCCCTTTAACATTTAAATCTAGTTGTGTTTGTATGTTCTGTGTAATGCAGTAGCAGGTGGCTTACTAATGCTGCTAAACAAATCATTAGTGTATAATTATATGTTACACATGTGTGCAGTTCTAGTGAGATAGTTGTATTTGTATGTTCTGTGTAATGCAGTAGCAGGTGGCTTACTAATGCTGCTAAACAAATCATTAGTGTATAATTATTATATGTTACATGTGTGTGTGTGTGCAGCTAGTGAGGTTTATATATATATATATATATATATATATATATATATATATATATATATATATATATAGATAATCTAATGGCTGATCTTACCTGATTGCAATGCACATGGCTTGTGTCTGCAGCACACACAGAAAGTTCATGGTAGTGAGACAGTGAGTGCAGTCAAATGCCGCAGCGCCCTCTGTGGTGGTAAGACAACACTGCACACAATATTATATGCTAAACACAGTCTGATATAAACTGTATCTAAAAGCTAGTAGTACGGGTGACACATGGGGGTCGATCCGATAAAAATCGTCGCCCGCAAAAGCCGGCGACGCCAATATTTGCGCGGGTTTGGTATCCTATATACGGCGTAACCTAGAAGTTACGCGCGTATATTTCTGCCGTCGCCCGTAGTTTTTTGGGCTATAGGCAGGTATACCAAACCCGCGCAGTTTGGTATCCAATATGCAGCGTAAGGACTTACGTGGCGAAAATGGAGAAAACTTACTCCATTTTCACCTCGCCACTAAAAGCAGCCGTAAGAAGCCTTACACTGACTATTGGAGCCCCGTAACTCCCTAAACTGGCAGCTAAAATAAACCTAACACCTAACGCATGCGCAATGTCTATCTCCCTGTCAACTGCGATCTGCTAAAATAAACCTAACACCTAACGCATGTGCAATGTCTATCTACCTGTCAACCGCGATCCCCCCCGAAATCCCTAATAAAGTTATTAACCCCTAAACCGCCGCTCCCGGACCCCGCCGCCATCTACATAAACTAACCCCCTACTGTGAGCCCCTAAAACCGCCGCCATCTACCTTATCTATCCCCTAATTAGAACCCCTTACACCGCTGTCATCTACCTTATCTATCCCCTAATCTGACCCCTTACACCGCCGCCACCTATATAAAAATTATTAACCCCTAATCTAATCCCCCTATACCGCCGCCAGCTATATTAATATTATTAACCCCTAATGTAAGCCCCTTACACCGCCGCCATCTCTATTAAAATGATTAACCCCTAATTTAATCTACCTACCCCGCCGCCAGCTATATTATCTATGTTAACCCTAAGTATATTATAGTTAATATAGGTATTACATTATATATATTAACTATATTAACCCTAATTATATTAGGGTTAATATAGTTAATATAGTTACTATAGTATTTATATTAACTATATTAACTCTATCTAACCCTAACACCCCTAACACTACCCCCCTGAAGATCTCCCTACCTTGTCTTCACCACACCGGGCCGAACTCCTGATCCGATCCGGGCGATGTCTTCCTCCAAGCGGCAAAGAAGAATTCTTCCTCCGGCGATGTCTTCCTCCAAGCGGCAAAGAAGAATTCTTCCTCCGGCGACGTCTTCCTCCAAGCGGCAGCAAAGTCTTCATTCTTCCGGCGGCATCTTCAATCTTCTTTCTTCGCTCCGCCGCTGCGGAGCATCCATCCCGGCCGACTACTGAACTTGGAATGAGGTACCTTTAAATGACGTCATCCAAGATGGCGTCCGCCGAATTCCGATTGGCTGATAGGATTCTATCAGCCAATCGGAATTAAGTTAAAAAAATCTGATTGGCTGATTGAATCAGCCAATCAGATTCAAGTTCAATCCGATTGGCTCAATCTGATTGGCTGATTGGATCAGCCAATCGGATTGAACTTGAATCTGATTGGCTGATTCAATCAGCCAATCAGATTTTTTTAACTTAATTCCGATTGGCTGATAGAATCCTATCAGCCAATCGGAATTCGGCAGACGCCATCTTGGATGACGTCATTTAAAGGTACCTCATTCCAAGTTCAGTAGTCGGCCGGGATGGATGCTCCGCAGCGGCGGAGCGAAGAAAGAAGATTGAAGATGCCGCCGGAAGAATGAAGACTTTGCTGCCGCTTGGAGGAAGACGTCACCGGAGGAAGAATTCTTCTTTGCCGCTTGGAGGAAGACATCGCCGGAGGAAGAATTCTTCTTTGCCGCTTGGAGGAAGACATCGCCCGGATCGGATCAGGAGTTCGGCCCGGTGTGGTGAAGACAAGGTAGGGAGATCTTCAGGGGGGTAGTGTTAGGCTTTTTTAAGGGGGGTTTGGGTGGTTTTAGAATAGGGGTATGTGGGTGGTGGGTTGTAATGGGGGGGGTATTGTATTTGTATGCAAAAGAGCTGAATTCTTTGGGGCATGCCCCACAAAAGGCCCTTTTAAGGGCTGGTAAGGTAAAGAGCTTTGAAATTTGTTTAATTTAGAATAGGGCAGGGAATTTTTTTTATTTTGGGGGTTTATTATTTTATTAGGGGGCTTAGAATAGGTGTAATTAGCTTAAAAATCTTGTAATCTTTTTTTATTTTTTGTAATTTAGTGTTTGTTTTTTTTTGTAATTTAGTTTAGTTAATTTAATTGTATTTTTAGATAGATGTTTGTAGTTTATTTAATTTATTGATAGTGTAGGTGTATTTGTAACTTAGGTTAGGATTTATTTTACAGGTAATTGGGTAATTACTTTAACTAGGTAGATATTAAATAGTTAATAACTATTTAATAGCTATTATACCTAGTTAAAATAATTAACAATTTACCTGTAAAATAAATATTAACCCTAACATAGCTACAATGTAATTATTAATTATATTGTAGCTATCTTAGGGTTTATTTTATAGGTAAGTATTTAGATTTAAATAGGAATATTTTAGTTTATAAATGAATTAGATTAATTTAATATAAATTTAGTTAGGGGTGTTAGGGTTAGATAGAGTTAATATAGTTAATATAAATACTATAGTAACTATATTAACTATATTAACCCTAATATAATTAGGGTTAATATAGTTAATATATATAATGTAATACCTATATTAACTATAATATACTTAGGGTTAACATAGATAATATAGCTGGCGGCGGGGTAGGTAGATTAAATTAGGGGTTAATCATTTTAATAGAGATGGCGGCGGTGTAAGGGGCTTACATTGGGGGTTAATAATTTTAATATAGATGGCGGCGGTGTTAGGGGCTCACTTTAGGGGGTTATAGATATAATATAGCTGGCGGCGGGGTACGGGAGCGGCGGTTTAGGGGTTAATAACTTTATTAGGTTGCGGCAGGGTACGGGAGCGGCGGTTTAGGGGTTAATAGCTTTTTTATTGTTAGGATAGTGAGGGGGGATAGCGGATAGAGGGTTAGACAGTGCGGGCTATGTTAGAGAGGCGTGTTAGACAGTGCGGGTGTTTTAGACTTTAGTCAGGTTTTATAGGCGCCGCCAGTTTCTAACGTGCCGCAAGTCACTGGCGACGCCAGAAATTTGTACTTACGCAGATTTCTGGACATCGCTGGTTTGTCAGACTTACGGCACGTTAGCATCTGACGGCGACTTATATGGGATAGCTCGAGTTGCGAGCTGAAACTGCGGGCGACGCCGGTTCCCTCGCTTGCGCCGCAAACTGCGATCTATATCGGATCGCGCCCATGAACTTTAATTTATTCCAGAACACAACAAATATACAATGCCTTGCTATAAAACTATATATTATTTAGCTTTAGAGTCAGAATTTAAAATACAAGTTAGCCATCTTAAAGGGACATTCCAGCAAAATGTGCAACATTGCATTTCTATTTTGAATAGAATCATTTTTCCAATACACATGCATTAGCAAAAATGCTCTAGAAAAAATATTTCACTGTTTAAATTTACCTTTCCTAATAGGAGCATAAAAACTAATTTTAAAAAGTGTATCTGCGAAGAGAGCCAGAGGTTGTGTACATGACACATGCTGAGTCATTTCCCATGCAATACCAGCTCTGAGCACATGCAGTGTACTTAAGTATGCTTCACATGTACACTGTTTTTTTGTGTACTTAAAGGGACATTATACACTCATTTTTTCTTTGCATAAATGTTTTGTAGATAATCTATTTATATAGCCCATAAAGTTTTTTTTTTTAATTAATGTATAGTTTTGCTTATTTTTAAATAACATTGCTCTGATTTTCAGACTTCTAACCAAGCCCCAAAGTTTTATGTGAATACAGTCAGCTACCTTCTCCAGCTTGCTCC
The DNA here is from genome assembly GCF_027579735.1 of Bombina bombina. NCBI lineage: Eukaryota > Metazoa > Chordata > Amphibia > Anura > Bombinatoridae > Bombina > Bombina bombina. Next base: position 936,753,237 of record NC_069503.1, read on the forward strand.
TGTTTGTGTAAAGGGTCTTTTCATATGCAAAAGAAGGGGGAGGGGGGGAGTGTCTTATTTGCCACTTGCAGTGGGCTTTCCAGCTACCTTTTCAACAGAGCCAAAGTGACAGCTTCTAAGTAAGTTTTTAAACAGTTTTATACTGGATTTTTATATCAGTATCTGTGCATCTTATTCTTTATAGTAGTGTCTATTACATGCAGTTATATGAAAATGAGTGTATACTGTCCCTTTAAAGGGACAAACTACTCCAGAATTTGTATTGTTTTAAAAGATAAATAATCCTTTTATTACCCATTCCTCAGTTTTGCACAACCAACACAGTTATAATAATATACTTTTTACCTCTGTGATTACCTTGCATCTAAGCCTCTGCAGACTGCCCCTTATCTCAGTTATATTAATATACTTTTTACCTCTGTGATTACCTTGTATCTAAGCCTCTGTAGACTGCCCCCTTATTTCAGTTCTTTTGTCAGACTTGTATTTTATCCAATCAGCACTGACTCATAAATAACTACACAGGAGTTAGCACAATGCTATCTATATGACACAAATGAACTAGCAGTGTCTAACTGTAAAAAACGGTCAAAATGCACTGAGATAAGAGGCGGTTCAATGGTTTAGAAATTAGCATATGAGCCTACCTAGGTTTAGCTTTAAACAGAGAATACCAATTGAACAAAGCAAATTTGATGATAAAAGTAAATGGGAAAGTTGTTTAAAAGTGCATTTTTTATTATCTAGTTTTGACTAGACTGTACCTTTAATTATGCTTTGCATACATGCTCACAGTAAAAGTTCTCACAAAAGGCACAGTGAACGATAATTTTTAGTAATAAGTTTACCTACCTTTGTTTAGTAGATGTCATTGTTTGTTTATTAATCTCATTTTCTTGCTGCATGTGTTTTCATTTCTTTTTTTCACTTCTTGAAAGCTTCTCCTGTGATGCCGAATAAAATCTTTAACCCTCTCATTTCAGCTGTCTCTTCAGATGTGTGCACATAGAAACTTTTGGCTGAAAATAGAAGCCTTAGTCCAAATTATATGGGGTGGTGAGGAGAAGCATTGAACATTAGGTAGAAGCGACTTGCAGATAATAAAGTTGATTACCAGTGTAGTATTTTATTTGGACTTTGCAGTATTGATTTTTCCCCACAAAAAAAAAGTGTTTTTTATTTAATTTTTTAAATATACTAATTGGCTTTTACCCACTTTAACTCAGTAATTATTATAATGTATTACTGTGCAAACGCAGACAAGGTCTCCTGCCTTTTCTACAAACACTTATATTGTGTGTCCCATTGTTTTGTTCTTTTTTCTCTTGTGTCGATATGTACAAAAATGTGCCTAGCAGTGCTGATTGTGGCTCATCATCTCATCTTAAAAGCACATGGGGAACTTAAAAATACAAAATACATTTGAAGTGCACAATTTTAACTCTCAGAATAATAATAATAATAATAGTTTGTGAAATGGGTACACAGGGTTACAGCCCAGGTCATTCCATCAACACCACTAGGGGAACAGCAAATTTTATGATGTCCATTTGTTTTATATAATGTTTATTAAAGATCAATGATTCCTGGTTGTCTAATGTCTAATGGGTGGGGATGGATGATGGATGACCTGATGTGTCTCCAGTTTAAAGGGACATGAAACCCAATTTTTTTCTTTCATGATTCAGATATAGCATGCAATTTAAAAATAACTTTTCAATTTACTTATTTTATCTAATTTGTTTTGTTCTTTTGGTATCCCTTGTTGAAAAGCACACCTAGGTAGGCTCAGAAGCTGCTGATTGGTGGGTGCACAAATATGCCTCATGTAATTGGCTCACCCAATGTGTTAACTAGCTCCCAGTAATGATTGATTTTCTTCAACAAAGGATACCAAGATAATAAAGCAAAATAGATCATAGAAGAAAATTTGGAATTTTATTTTAAATTGTACTCTCTCAATCATAAAAACATTTTTTTAGGTTTCATGTTTTATTGCTTTAATGCTTTTGTAAGATATTGGCAAACAGAATAAATGGGTGTAGGTGAAATGATAAAAGTATATATTGTACAACTGGTGGATGGTGGGCTAAGACAGCAAGATTACTACTTTTTCTATTTATTATTGTAAGGATGGTGATTACAGACAATTTACCTTGCTACCACATATTGGGCCAGATTACAAGTGGTGCATTAAATATTTATTTTGTTCGCTCGTAAACACAGCTGAAAGTAAACTTTTAACATGGGCAGGTTAGCGCTTGTATTACATGTTGAAAGTAAATCATTTGAACATGAGTAAAACCTGATGCATGCTAACTTCAGGACTTTGAATATTATGATCCCGTTAACTTCTTCTCCATATAGTTTTCAATAGAGTGTGCTTTTAAAAAAATACTTATTGTTTGCGCACTAACCCAACACTGTGTAAGACCTACAGCGTTATAGCTGAAGTAAGTTAAAGCTCCTTTTCATATACCATATACCTTTTAACCCTTATAAAAAAATTGTAGTAATATTTCAATTAATCATTTTATCAGGTAGTGTATATATGGGTGTAACACTTTATTTTAATGTACTTATGTTGTATTTGGTGCACATTTTTTTAAAAACCCTAACAGTTTGCGCTAGGGGGGCGATTGACTAATGTGCGGGCGGACATGATCCGCTATAGCAGATCATGTCCGCCGCACATCAATACGCTATCGGCATTTATCATTGCACAAGCATTTATAGTGAAATGCTTGTGCAATGCCACCCCCTGCACATTCGCGGCCGCTAGCAGGGGGTGTCAATCATCCCGATCGTATCCGATTGGGCTGATTGCTGTCCGCCACCTCAGAGGTGGCAGATGAGTTAAGGAGCAGCGGTCATAAGACCACTGCTTCTTAACTCCTGTTTCCAGCGAGCCCAAAGGCTCGCGCGGAAACAGATGCATACGGGTATTGATGATAAATCGACCCCTAGAGCTTCACTCGCACAAACTTGACAAATTCAGTGCATTTGCATGCATAGGTGTCTGCTCCCCACCCTGATCCCTGACTATAATAGTCCAGACTGGACTGGAGTCCAGATGAGTCAAAAAGAGAAGTGACCTTTTATAATGATGTGTTTTATTAAAGTGAAAGCAATATTGTTAAACAGAGTTGTCTTATCGGATAATAAAAAAAACCTGCCAACATAGAGATAGAAGAAATTCAGAAAAAAATATTGACAATGATTCCCTTGAATATATTTTAGTTTCTAATTCAGAATGAGGAGGATTATGGCCCTTTGTTACATAATAAATATTTAGTTTGCAGCTTTTCAAAAGGTAAATAGTAAAATTCAGTTTCATTATATATTATCTTATATAATATATTTTAATATATGTTGAAATAATTCCTAAAGGTGCTAAAAGTGACATAGCTAGTATAAAAAGATGAGTCAAAGAAATTATTACTTCCACGGTATGACTTCAATGTAAGTATAATCAATGCAAAGTATCTTCAAATCAATAAATATGTAAAATCAAGGAATAGTGAATTTTTAGATACCAAAATTAAAATTATGTAGGGGAAACATAAAGGGCAAGATTAAGGGACATATTTATCAATGTGCCAACGGACATAATATGAAGTAGTGTATCATGTCCGCCACACATCAATAAATGCCGACAGCATACGCTGTCGCCATTTATCATTGCTTCAGCAGTTCTTGTGAACTGCTGGTGCAATGCTGCCCCCTGCAAATTGGCCGCTAGCAGGGGGTGTCAATCAACCCGATCATATTCGATCGGGTTGATTTTTGTCCGCCGCCTCAGATCAGGCGGACAGTTTATGGAGCAGATGGACAAATTATGGAGCAACGGAGCTTGATATATATGCCCCTAAGAGTGGAGCACAATTTTGCACTCCTGCAAGCGTGTTATCTGCACTCAATTTTTTACTATTGTGCACCCAGTTGTGCACTTATTACAGGTTGGAAGTAACAATTTTGCTCTCTCGTTGTCGCATCCTTCTGCAGAAAAAAAGGCTATGCGAATTTGAGAGCATAGGATCGTATTCCCCCTAGGCTTTAATGGAGCCTTATTTTGAACAAGAACAAAAAATAACAGCTGCCATGTGTGTTTTCATATTTTTGCACTCTTTTAACTTTGCAATCCAATATTTTTATGCAATAATTTCTATCAGACAGTGTCAATATGAATGTAACTGTACTGTTACATATATTTTTGATGTGTATCGGGCAACTATTTAGTTGAGTGTAACAGTTAACCAGAGCTCTGAAGTCACATTAACCCAAAAAACCTAAATCGTGATTGCACTCTTGCGTTCGCATTTACTTTCAACTTGCAAAATGAATGGTCTTATCTGTGTGCCCAAAAGGGCTGTGCCACTTGTAATCTGGCAGAAAATTTGCATCTAATTTGTAAAGCAAATCTATTCTAAAGACTTTTTATGCAGACTTGCAACAAATGTGCTGCAAACTTTTGAAGCTTGGCAAGTCTAGCAAGAGTTTAGCAATTCCTTTGCAATTTTAACAGAAAAAAAACACAAGCTATACACAATTGTGGCAAACTTGCAGCAAATTTACAAAGCAAGTCTATTCTGAAGACTTTCTACGCAGACTTGCAACAAATGTGCTGCTAACTTTTGAAGCTTGGCAGGTCTAGCAAGAGTTTAGCAATTCCTTTGCAATTTTAACAGCAAAAAACCCACATGCTATACACAATTGTGGCAAACTTTCAGCAAATATACAACGCAAGTCTATTCTGAAGACTTTATACACAGACTTGTAACAAATGTGCAGCAAACTTTTGAAGCTTGGCAAGTCTAGCAAGAGTTTAGCAATATATTTGCAATTTTTACAGAAAAAAAAACAAATGCTATACACAATTGTGGCATACTTGCTGCAAATTTACAAAGCAAGTCTATTCCAGAGACTTTCAATAAAGACTTGCAACAATTGTACAGCAAACTTTTGAAGCTTGGCAAGTCTAGCAAGAGTTTAACAATTCATTTTCAAACTTGCAGCAAAAATACATGCTATCTTGGTATTAGAGATTCTTGGCAAACAGTGCCTAAAGTGAAGGGAGATATTTCCACTTTGGCTAAGAGAACTACTATTCCTATTGAGGATAGTTGTTCCTTCAAAGATCCTATGGATAAGAAGCTTGAAACTTTACTTAAAAGGATGTATGTTCACCAGGGGTTCCAGTGGCAACCTGCTGTGTGTATTGCTACTGTCACTAGCGCGACAGATTATTGGTTTGATGCATTGTCTGATTCCATTCGGTCAGACACTCCTCTTGAGGAGATTCAGGATAGGATTAAGGCTCTTAAATTGGCTAATTCCTTTATTTCTGATGCTTCTCTTCAAGTTATTAAACTAGGGGCAAAGATTTCTAGCTTTGCAGTTTTGGCTCGCAGAGCTTTATGGTTAAAATCCTGGTCTGCGGATGTTTCTTCTAAATCTAAGCTTTTGTCTATTCCTTACAAGGGTAAGACTTTGTTTGGTCCAGGTTTGGCAGCAATTATTTCTGATATTATGGCAGGTAAGGGGCATTTTCTCTCTCAGGATGAGAGAAATAAACAAAAGCGTCAAAGTAATTTTCGTTCCTTTCCGAACTTCTCAACTAAGCCTTCCCCTTCTTCTTCCAAACAGGAGCATTCTAATGCCTAGATTACGAGTTCTGCGTTAGCCTTAAAAAGCAGTGTTAAGGGGTCCTAACGCTGCTTTTTATCTAACGCTAGTATTACGAGTCAGGCAGGAAAGGGTCTACCGCTCACTTTCTTTCCGCGACTCGAGGCTACCGCAAATCCCCTTACGTCAATTGCGTATCCTATCTTTTCTATGGGATTTGCCTAACGCTGGTATTACGAGTCTTGGTTGAAGTGAGCGGTAGAGCCTCTACCACTAAGACTCAAACCGCAAAAAAAGTCAGTAGTTAAGAGCTTTAGTTAAGAGCTTTATGGACTAACGCCGGAACATAAAGCTCTTAACTACAGTGCTATAAAGTACACTAACACCCATAAACTACCTATGAACCCCTAAACCGAGGCCCCCCCACATCGCAAACCCTATAATAAATTTTTGTAACCCCTAATCTTCTGACCGGACATTGCCGCTACCTACATTATCCCTATGAACCCCTAATCTGCTGCCCCTAACATCTCCGACACCTATATTATATTTATTACCCCCTAATCTGCCACCCCCAACCTTGCCGCCACCTACCTACACTTATCAACCCCTAATCTGCCGACCGGACATCGTCGCCACTATAATAAATGTATTAACCCCTAAACCGCCGCACTCCCGCCTCGCAAACTCTATAATAAATTTTATTAACCCCTAATCTGCCCTCCCTAACATCACCGCCACCTACCTACAATTATTAACCCCTAATCTCCTGCCCCCAACGTTGCCACTACTATAATAAAGTTATTAACCCCAAAACCTAAGTCTAACCCTAACCCTAACACCCCCCTAACTTAAATATAATTTAAATTAAACAAACTAAATTTACTATCATTAAATAAATTAATCCTATTTAAAACTAAATGCTTACCTATAAAATAAACCCTAATATAGCTACAATATAACTAATAGTTACATTGTAGCTATTTTAGGATTTATATTTATTTTACAGGCAACTTTGTATTTATTTTAACTAGGTGCAATAGCTATTAAATAGTTCATAACTATTTAATAGCTCCCTAGTTAAAATAATTACAAAATTACCTGTAAAATAAATCCTAACCTAAGTTACAAATACACCTAGCACTACACTATAAATAAATTAATTAAATAAATTAGCTACAATTATCTAAACTAAAATACAATAAAATAAAATAAACTATAATACAAAACCCCCCCACTAAATTACAGAAAATAAAAAAAAATTACAAGAAGTTTAAACTAATTACACCTAATCTAAGTCCCCTAATAAAATAAAAAAGCCCCCCAAAATAATAAAATTCCCTACCCTATCCTAAATTACAAAGTAATCAGCTCTTTAACCAGCCCTTAAAAGGGCTTTTTGCGGGGCATTGCCCCAAAGTAATCAGCTCTTTTACCTGTAAATAAAAATACAATACCCCCCAACATTACAACCCACCACCCACATACCCCTACTCTAAAAACCACCGAAACCCCACTTAAAAAAACCTAACACTAACCCCCTGAAGATCTCCCTACCTTGAGTCGTCTTCACCCAGCCGAGCCGAATTCTTCATCCAAGCGGGGCAGAAGAGGTCTTCCATCCGGTTGAAGTCTCCATCCAAGCGGGGCAGAAGAGGTCTTTCATCCGATTGAAGTCTTCATCCAAGGGGCATCTTCTATCTTCATCCATCTGGAGCGGCAGCATCCTGAAGACCTCCAACGCGGAACACCCATCCTGGCCGACGACTTCCCGATGAATGACGGTTCCTTTAAATGACGTCATCCAAGATGGCGTCCCTCGAATTCCGATTGGCTGATAGGATTCGATGGATTCTATCAGCCTATCGGAATTAAGGTAGGAAAAATCTGATTGGCTGATTCAATCAGCCAATCAGATTGAAGTTCAATCCAATTGGCTGATCCAATCAGCCAATTGGATTGACCTCGCATTCTATTGGCTGATCGGAACAGTCCATCTTTCAAGATGGAAACTGTTCATTCGTTCTATTCTTCCTTTAGTTCAGTTCATGACCACAGTGGATTTAGAGGATGCATATCTGTTTATTCCTATACACAAGGATCATCACAAGTTTCTGAGATTTGCGTTTCTAGACAAACATTTTCAGTTTGTGGCTCTTCTATTTGGTCTGGCAATGGCTCCCAGGATTTTCTCAAAGGTTCTGGGAGCATTATTGGCAGTTCTATGGTTGCAGGGTGTTGCAGTGGCTTCTTATCTGGACGATATTCTAGTTCAGGCGCCATATTTTCAACAAGCAATTCCCACATGGAGATATTGTTGTTTTTTCTGCACTCCCGCGGAAGGAAGGTGAATTTAGGAAAAAGTTCCTTGATTCCGACTACAAGAGTGATATTTTCGGGAACCATTACAGATTCTCTAGAAATTAATTTTTTTCTGACAGAGGTCAGAAAATTAAAGATTTTCAATTTGTGTCTTATTCTTCAGGCCTCTCCTTGGCCGTCAGGGGCTCAGTGTATGGAGGTCATTGGTCTGATGGTGTCAGTTAAGGACATCATTCCGTTTGCTCGGTTCGATCTCAGGCCTCTGCAGTTATGCATGCTCAGACAATGGAATGGGGATTATGCGGATCTGTCTCCACAGATTGTTCTAGATCAAGAGACAAAAGATTATCTTCCGTGGTGGTTGTCTCAGGATCTTCTCTCCCAGGGAACCTGCTTCCACAAACCTGCCTGGGTGATCGTGCCCACGGATGCCAGTCTGTTGAGTTGGGGAGCTGTCTGGGGCTTATTAAAGGCTCAGGGTCTTTGGTCTCTGGAGGAGTCGGTTCTTCCCATAAATATTTTAAAGCTGAGGGCAATTTTCAATGCTCTTCTGGCCTGGCCTCAGTTAGCTTCACCCCAGTTTATCAGATTTCAGTCAGACAATATTACGTCAGTAGCTTACATCAATCATCAGGGAGGAACTCAGAGTTCCTTGGCCATGACAGAGGTAGCCAGGATTATTTAGTGGGCAGAGACCCACAATTGTCTGTCCGTGATCCACTTTCCAGCGGTGGACAATTGGGAAGCTGATTTTCATCAGACTTTTCATTCGGGGGAGAAGGAACTTCATCCGGAGGTGTTTTCCAGCTTGATTCTCAGGTGGGGGCAGTCAGAGCTGGATCTCATGGCATCTCGTCAAAATTCCAAGCTTCAGAGGTACGGGTCAAGGTCTCAAGATCCTCAGGCAGTATTGATAGATGCTCTGGCAGTTCCTTGGAACTTCAGTCTAGCGTATGTTTTTCCTCCGTTCGCTCTCCTTCCACGGGTCATTGCTTGAGTCAAACAGGAGAGGGTATTGGTGATTCTCATTGCTCCGGGGTGGCCTCGCAGAATCTGGTATGCAGACCTGGTGGAGATGTTGTCTTTTCCACCTTGGAAACTTCCATTAAGGAAGGACCTTCTTCTTCAGGTCCCCTTTCTTCATCCAAATCTCATTTCACTGAAGCTGACTGCTTGGAGATTGAACGCTTGATTTTATCTAAACGTGGTTTCTCTGAATCAGTTATTGAGAATATGATTCAGGCTCGTAAGCCTGTGACTAGAAAGATCTATTATAAGATTTGGCGTAAATATTTGTATTGGTGTGAATCTAGAGGTTTTTCTCTGAATAGAGTTAAAATTCCTAGGATTTTGTCTTTTTTCTCCAGGAGAGTTTGGAGAAGGGTTTATCTGCTAGTACCTTGAGGGGTCAAATTTCTGCTTTATCTATTTTGTTACATAAACATCTGGCAGATGTGCCAGATGTTAAGTCTTTTTGTCAGGCTCTAGTTAGAGTCAGGCCTAGGATTAAATTTGCTACTCCTCCTTGGAGTCTAAATTTGGTTCTTGGAGTTCTTTAGCATGCTCCCTTTGAGCCTATGCATTCTTTGGATATTAAGATTTTACCCTGGATAGTTTTGTTTTTGGTTGCTATTTCTTCGTCTCGAAGAGTTTCGGCACTTTCAGCTTTGCAATTTGATTCTCCTTTTTTTATTTTTCATTCTGATAGGTTTTCTTCCTAAGGTGGTTTCGGATAGGAATATTAATCAGGAGATTGTTGTTCCTTCCTTATGTCCTAATCCTTCTTCTCATAAAGAACGTTTGTTGCACAATCTAGATGTGGTTTGTGCTTTAAAGTTTTATTTGCAGGCAACTAAGGATTTTCTCCAGTCTTTTCCTTATTTGTTGTTTATTCTGGGAAAAGGAAGGGTCAGAAGGCTACTGCCACTTCTCTTTCTTTTTGGTTAAGGAGTATTATTTGTTTGGCTTATGAGACTGCTGGACAGCAGCCTCCTGAAAGAATCACGGCTCATTCTACAAGGGCTGTTTCTTCTTCCTGGGCTTTTAAAAATGGAGCTTCTATGGAACAGATTTGCAAGGCTGCTACTTGGTCATCTTTACACACTTTTTCTAAATTTTACAAATTTGATACTTTTGCTTCAGCTGAGGCTTCTTTTGGGAGAAAGGTTCTTCAAGCAGTGGTGCCTTCCATTTCGGTTAACTGTCTTGTCCCTCCCTTATCATCTGTGTCCTCTAGGTATTGGTTCCCAACAGTAATAAAGATGATCCATGGACTCACCGTGTCATTAGAAAGAAAACATCATTTATGCTTACCTAATAATTTAATTTCTTTCTTGACACGGTGAGTCCATGGCCCACCCTGTATTTCAGACAGTTTATTCTTCTATAAACATCAGGCACCTCTGCACCTTATATTACTTCCTTTCTCCTTTCCTCTTGGTCGAATGACTGGGGATTGTGAGTAAGGGGAGTGGTATTTAAGTGTGTTTTTGCTGTGGTGCTCTTTGCCACCTCCTGCTGGTCAGGAGAGATATTCCCAACAGTAATTAAGATGATCCATGGACTCACCGTATAAAGAAAGAAATTAATTTATCAGGTAAGCATAAATTATGTTTTTATATCCTCTACAGTATTGTCTTGACTCCTTATGAATTCCCACTGTGTTCTACTTTCACATGCAGCCAGTACTATTATTGAACTTAATAATAATGGATACTTTTATAGTGCACAGCCTCAGACTTAACCGATTTGCGGTGCTGATTATTACCTGAGGTGTTGTTATTATTAACCAACTCAATGGTACTCATTTTACCAACCTCGGAGGAATGAAAGGTCGAGTGGACCTCGCCGGGATTGAACCCTTGGGTTGCCACAGATCTCTGCAACAGTGCATTAGCACCTGAGCTATCTGTCTGGCTTTAAGGTTTGCCAGTCCAGGTTTATGGGCTTTGCAAAGGGGCAGTAACATTCTATTGGCCTAAGTTTAAAGGGCCTGGCAACTATAGATACCAAGCACATTCTAGTATATTTTCTTTATATATATACATATATTTTAAGAGATAAAGTTAGGGAGAAAAACTATTATTTTCTAAAACACCTTATTGCTGGTGTTTAACAAGTAGAAAAATCGATTTCTTTTAAACCTAGACCGCATTGGCTGATCATAGGCCTGGTGCAGACTCCTAATAATAATATAAATTCAGAATATTTTTGTAGGAGAAAAATATTATGAGATAGCAGAGCTATATGAGAATACTATGTATAAAGTAGGGGGAAGCAGCACTCAGCAAAGATCTACTCCTAATTGATCTAGTATGTAGATTAAAGGCTGAAACATTGTATCCAAACACAGAAACATCTGACACACTTCGGTCACTTCAAAAAACCATGATCTTTATTCCTATAGCATAAACAAAACAATGGAAGCATGCAATTGCTAATAAATAGAATGCCACTGCAGTGGATTGTCTGTCTGAATCAAATATATGTATTAATACTAATACAAACAGACAATAAATGTAAGAGCTCCCAAACATCGAAGTTTTATAAATCATAAACCTATCCTCCTTCAATTTAAATTTAACTCATATTGAAGTGCTGAGAAAAGGCCTTTCTTATTGCCCTACAAATAAGTTGAACAAGTTTGATCTTATTAAAGATTTACATATGTTTGCGAGAAAGCTAGTGCTACATCTACTTCCAAGGGGAGTTGTTAGTGGGAGAATTTAAAGCTAACTGATCTGCACTAGGAGTCGTCCTCTATATATCTTCCATTTCTACAGATTGCCATAACAATTTAACAGGAGGAGCTGCCCTGCCATCTGGTGCACAGTCAACTGGGACACTGCTGACTTCCCAGAGCGTTTACCTTGGCATTATCTTTGCCTTCACAATTTGTGAGTATAAAATGTATATCTGATTATATCTGTCCAGTCCTATATTGGCTACACTAGGAGGCGCCCTTTCTCTTTTTGTCTCATCATACTCTATATCAAACTTTAGAGAGTAAAAAAGATGATGAAGCACAAAAAGCCTTAACATCTCTCTTAGCTGACAGTGAGGGACGTACAGCATTTCTTGAAAGTGATAAAATCTTTAGAACAAATTTAAAATCCAAATCAACATACATGCCTTCAATTGCACAGGTCCCTGCCATCTCATTATTTGTAAAATCAGTTGAAAAAGAAATTGAGCAGTTACCTGATGATTGGATTTGGTTAGACAATTTAACACTTAAAGGAAGAAAGGCTCTTAAAGAACTCATGTCAGCTAAAGGAGTAATTTATAAGCCGGCAGACAAGGGAGGAAATTTAGTTTTATTAGATGAAACTAGAACGAGAAAAGCACAGAGCGCATCCACGACTCAAGGTGAATCAAAAAACAATTTATTCCAAGCAATTAATATATTGCGCTTACAAGAAGTATTAAAAAGTGACGCCTTAAACAAACACTCCAACTCGTTAGCTCAATGAACTTTCTGCAGTACTTATCAGCCAGATACACTGCTCACACTCAATATCAATAGTTCGCTATTGGCGGGCTGTTTCTCCCGGCTTGTCTCGGCTTGTTCTGAATTCCAATGCGGCTGCAGGAAATAGTGATGACCAATGACGGGCTGCTCCTCCGTCTACGCGTTTCGTCCCACCTATCAGGACTTTTTCAAGACCCAGAGATCAGCTGCTCTTGTTCAACGGAATCCTCCTTTATGTATGCGCACCTGACACACCTCTTACGTATTGCGTGCTGGCTTATTGGTTAGCTGGTTCTCACACCCTTCGAAACGGACCAATGTGTGCTCAGTACGTCAGAGCCTTAATGTCCGATGAATGTCACTCTATTCATATTATATAAATATATTGCACAACGATATTGCCTGAAATGATACTTAAATTAACATATATAGAAATATTGCTTTCAGGCTGATAAAACATCCGCACCAGAGTGACGGCGCTACACATAAATAACATAAATCTTCATTCAGAGTTATAGTAACTTTGATATTACATCCTATATACTGCTTTACTTAATTTAAAAACATGATTCTTAAAACAGTAACGGGATTAGTATTGGCATATTATCATTAACCCATATACATAGGAATAATTAAAATAAATTCATGTTGATATAAAAACATCCCAAAAAACCTAAACAATACACAATTATTTCCGTAAAACTTAAAAATCTAACACGCATATTTAGTTAAAATCTCCCTATCAAAAAACCTCATCAAAATAAAAATTAATAATAAATGTTAACCTCTCTATATTGTGAATACCTATGCATCCTCTGTTCGCATGTAAATTTACGAGAGATGTTATCATCTCTATATCATAAATGTCTGAAAATCTTAATCAATTAAAATACAAATAAAAAGTAGATGTTATCCTCTCTATATCATAAACGCCTGTAAATGAATCGAGATTTTATTATGAACTGGAACAGTACTAAGAGAGTATCCATTAAATCAAGAGGCAATTGTCACTCCACATTTGTAGTTTATGGTCTAACCTGCGAATGTGGGAGGATCTATGTAGGTAGAACTAAGAGGAAAATAAAGAGGAGATGTTATGAACATATTAAAAATATAGAAGATAGATTGAAAACACATAGTGTTTCAGAACATTTTAGAGTATACCATCAGCAAGATCCAAGTAGCCTTAAAATTAGTATATTAGAAATTGTTCCAATAGGTGTTAATCCACATCAAAGACTAACAATTCTCAGACAAAAAGAAACTAAATGGATACAAGAGCTAGGCAGTTTAACTCCGAATGGATTAAACATTGACCTGGATTTACAGGCGTTTATGATATAGAGAGGATAACATCTACTTTTTATTTGTATTTTAATTGATTAAGATTTTCAGACATTTATGATATAGAGATGATAACATCTCTCGTAAATTTACATGCGAACAGAGGATGCATAGGTATTCACAATATAGAGAGGTTAACATTTATTATTAATTTTTATTTTGATGAGGTTTTTTGATAGGGAGATTTTAACTAAATATGCGTGTTAGATTTTTAAGTTTTACGGAAATAATTGTGTATTGTTTAGGTTTTTTGGGATGTTTTTATATCAACATGAATTTATTTTAATTATTCCTATGTATATGGGTTAATGATAATATGCCAATACTAATCCCGTTACTGTTTTAAGAATCATGTTTTTAAATTAAGTAAAGCAGTATATAGGATGTAATATCAAAGTTACTATAACTCTGAATGAAGATTTATGTTATTTATGTGTAGCGCCGTCACTCTGGTGCGGATGTTTTATCAGCCTGAAAGCAATATTTCTATATATGTTAATTTAAGTATCATTTCAGGCAATATCGTTGTGCAATATATTTATATAATATGAATAGAGTGACATTCATCGGACATTAAGGCTCTGACGTACTGAGCACACATTGGTCCGTTTCGAAGGGTGTGAGAACCAGCTAACCAATAAGCCAGCACGCAATACGTAAGAGGTGTGTCAGGTGCGCATACATAAAGGAGGATTCCGTTGAACAAGAGCAGCTGATCTCTGGGTCTTGAAAAAGTCCTGATAGGTGGGACGAAACGCGTAGACGGAGGAGCAGCCCGTCATTGGTCATCACTATTTCCTGCAGCCGCATTGGAATTCAGAACAAGCCGAGACAAGCCGGGAGAAACAGCCCGCCAATAGCGAACTATTGATATTGAGTGTGAGCAGTGTATCCGGCTGATAAGTACTGCAGAAAGTTCATTGAGCTGAGTTGGAGTGTTTGTTTAAGGCGTCACTTTTTAATACTTCTTGTAAGTGCAATATATTAATTGCTTGGAATAAATTGTTTTTTGATTCACCTTGAGTCGTGGATGCGCTCTGTGCTTTTCTCGTTCCAGTTTTTATAATCAGCGCACCCCTGAGTGCCCTGTGTGAAGGAGCAGCACCACCACTCTGATCACTAAGGAGAAATCTACTGGGAGGATTGAAGAGGTCCTATTGGCAGTAACATTATTGGTATTTCTACCCTACTCCTTAAGTCATGAAAGATATGCCTGTTGGTTCTTCTTTTTTATCATAAACACATTTAATAGCTACTATATTGATTGTGATATCCATTATAAATATAGAGTGTGTTTTGAAGTCTAACTTTGATATTAGAAGTCTAACTTTGATATTAGAAGTTCCAATACTGACATTTATTGTATTGTACACTCATATTGAAGTTGTATTTTCACCACCAGTCCCTTTGGGGTGAATTAATTAATTATTATTTGTTGATCAATTGTACAGACAGCAAGCACAGTAATTTTTGTGTAAGTATTAGATGAAACTAATTACTTAAATGAGGCAAAAAGGCAACTCTTGGATAAAACCCAGTATGAAAGACTACAGAGGAATCCTCTAATACAAATGAAATCTAAGCTCTATCACTATCACATTTTACAAGGTGCAAAAATGGAAGGGCTGATTTCCTTGGATGAATTTAAATTTATGAATCCGTTGTGTCCAGTGATGCCCACCTTTTATATTATCCCAAAGATTCACAAAAATAAATCCCATCCACCCGGGAGACCAATTGTGTCGGGTATAGGGGGCATCAGTGAACACATCGGACAGTACGTAGACTTCTTCCTAAGGCCATTTCTTCTTTCCCTTCCTTCTTACGTAAAGGACACTCCAGATCTTTTGCATAAATTGGATGATGTAATAGTCTCTTCTCAAACGATCCTTGTATCCCTAGATGTAGAAAGCCTCTATTCGTCCATACCGCATGAGGCAGGAATTAATGCCTGCGAACATTTTTTTAAATCCAGAGGCTTTGGTAGTGACAAATATACAATCTTTGTAATAAACCTATTAAGATTTATTCTTGAAAATAATGTATTTGAATTTGA
Organism: Bombina bombina; assembly: GCF_027579735.1. NCBI lineage: Eukaryota > Metazoa > Chordata > Amphibia > Anura > Bombinatoridae > Bombina > Bombina bombina. Next base: position 936,769,055 of record NC_069503.1, read on the forward strand.
TGGTTCAATTTACAGGCAGGTCAGGGGGACAGCAATGGGAGCAGTATGTGCACCCACGTATGCCTGTCTACATCTGGGATTAGATATGTGGATGATATCCTAATGTTTTGGGATGGCCCCCTGGCCTGCCTGCATGAATTTGTCAGTTCACGCAACATAAATAACCATAATATTTTACTGACATATGCATATAGCGATACAGAGCTCCCCTTTCTCGATATCTGCATTAAAAAAGAAGGCAATTGCATTTCTACAGAAAACCATCGTAAAAATACGGCAACTAATAGCCTATTGGAGGCATTCAGTAGTCACCCAGAGTCCCTTAAGAAAGGAATCCCTTATGGTCAATTATTAAGATTAAAGAGGAATTGCTCCTCAAAAATCAAATTTGAACACCATGCAGAGATAATGTGCAAAAATTTCCTAGATAGAGGTTATTCACATAACTTGTTAAAATCTACCCTTAATAAAGTTAGGAAACTGAAACGAAATGACCTGCTATACTCTAAGAAAAATGTTAAGACTGAAAATTATATAAGATTCATAACCACCTACAATTGCCAATGGCAAAATATAAGAGACATCCTGTCACATAAGTGGCACTTGCTTTCCCTTAATGAAAGAATTGTAGAAAAAGTAGGAAGTAAACCCTTATTGACTGCAAAAAAGTCTCCTAACTTAAAAGATAAGTTAGTTAAGAGTAGATTTGTGAGGTCAGAACCAGAAAATTGTTGGCTGAACAGACACCAACAAGTAAAGGGTAATTTTCCATGTGGACATTGCGTATATTGTCCCTATATGCTAAAATGTAAATCATTTTCAGCAAATACTAGGAAACACTTTGATATTAGATGTTTTTCAAATTGCAACACTATTGGAGTAGTATATCTTCTGCGATGCTCCTGTCCCCTGTTCTACGTAGGGAAAACTAAACGTATGTTCAAGGACAGGATACAGGAGCACCGGGATGATATTCTCTATGAAAGGGATACTAGTGTAGCACGTCATTTTAGAGATGTCCACAATAGTAATACTTCCTCTTTAAAGTTCGTAGCAATTGATCATGGGATAATGAATAGTAGAGGAGGAGATAATAATGCATGTCTCTTAAAGAAAGAAGCAAGAGGGACATATGGGCTTAAAACAGCCCCCTCTTGGCTTAAATGAGAGAATAGAGTATGGGTCCTTCCTGGGTTAAAAAAGTACTTTATCACCAATCAGTTTCTCTTTCTAACAAAGTAAGCTACACTATTTAGTAAAATGAATAATAAGCTTCTTTACAATCTACTAAGATCATACATAACATATATATTAATAGAAGAAGAACAATTTGATCTATAAAGTAGCATTCAATCATTTCATTAGGTTTGGGTTTAATATACTGTGACATTAGTTACCTCAAAAATAAAGGTACACTATAAATAAATTGTTACAACCAAATCAGCACACTGTATATTTTGTCACATATTTATTCTAAGCCTATCTTTTGATACAAGAGAATCAAACTAGTGGTCTCTTATGTGTCATTTTAGATAATATATTTTTGAGGCTCTGCACACATCGGTCTCTTTTCATTGCTGTGATTTTTCTGTTTCCTATAAAAGTACTTGTTTCTAAACATGCTTAACCGCTATTAATATAATGGTTTTTCTTTTCTGTACAATCACGTTGATTCTGAAAAGTATCTCTTATAACGTGAAAATCGAAGTAAACGAAGTATACAGGAAGAGATAAAGAGGTGTTACGCATTCAGCGCATATGATTAGCCAATGCAGACACACCTTACCATTTCCTCAGGTGAGCAACGAATAAAAGAAACGAGTCCTATCTTTGATTGACAGTCCTGACGAGGCCCCGACCGCACAGCATTGTGGGGCGAAATGCGCGTTGACCTAGTCATTTTGAAAAAGAGCAGCATATGTATAGCACCTGAGAGGTTTGATGGTGCATACTATACGGTCCGGAAGGTTCCAGGCGGAGGCGTAACAAGTCTTATTTGCCCAAGAATGGAGTTTCAAGTCTGACCTGTGTTCTCTCGAGCAAAGATACAGACGGAACCAATTGGGATTGACAGGACGTCGGAGGAGGAGTCCCGGTCCACTTACCTGAATGCCGCTTGAAAGTGCCTTGTTTACCCGGATCACGCTGCAAGCTAACAAGGTTGTATGCTTTTGTTAAAATTGAAGAGCCGCTCATAGATAAACGAGCCGACATATCTAAGATCTGTAATATCTGGCAAACTGATGTTTGAGGACGCTTTTACCTCGGTACTGTCAGTTTTTTCGAGCAATGCTGAATGCCATCTCTAACAGTGACTATGAGACATTAAGGAATCTAATCATATAACAACTTAGTGTCTCTAACCAGGAATTTGGTTCAAGATTTTCTATTTTTGTCATTGTCACACTAAGTATATTTGGTATTTTGATATCAAACATTGTTAAGAACTTATACAACTTCGATGTTTGGGAGCTCTTACATTTATTGTCTGTTTGTATTAGTATTAATACATATATTTGATTCAGACAGACAATCCACTACAGTGGTGTTCTATTTATTAGCAATTGCATGCTTCCATTTTTTTATTTATGCTATAGGAATAAAGATCATGGTTTTTTGAAGAGACCGAAGTGTGTCAGATGTTTCTGTGTTTGGATACAATGTTTCAGCCTTTAATATACATACTAGATCAATTAGGAGTAGATCTTTGCTGAGGGCTGCTTCCCCCTACTTTATACATAGTATTCTCATATAGCTCTGCTATCTCATAATATTTTTCTCCTACAAAAATATTCTGAATTTATATATATATATATATATATATATATATATATATATATATATATATATACATATATATATAAAAATAACAATTGTGTATGTATATCAAAGGGCAAATCTCTGAACTGTCTTAAAACAAATGTATTCTGTGATGTTTTGGGGAGAAACTTTCCCCTTCCTCAGACCTTATAAGGTTTATCCCCAAAACATCACAGAACAAATTTGTTGAAGAGAATTCTGTCCTTTTATGTGAATATTTGATTCTTCTTGCACTTTGTCGATGGCCATTGAAGTGAGAGTGCACCCATATGTTTTCGTGTTTGTGTATATATATATATATATATATATATATATATATATATATATATATATGTGTGTGTGTATAATTTTTTTTTTTTTTATTGTGTTTATATGAGCTAAACATTATCTGGTTATTTCGTTTTACCATGGACTTGTAATACCAGATTGCGCTCTTTTTCTAGCATAGTCCAGTGATATTGATTGTGCACCCTGCACTATCTGTAGCGATCCACTTGTATCTAGGCCATTATGTTGTAGATAATGAAAAGTAGACAATATGGAAATAGGGGCATATTTTGGCTTAGGGCAATAGTATCTAAGGGGGCAGCTTGTCATGATGCCTTTCCACTTTCATGCTCTCCATGGGTATAGAAATGGTTTATATTAATTAGTCTAAAGTTAATACACAGAAGGGGAAAATCACTTTTCTGTTTTTCTGGCAGGAATAAGTAAATCATTTACTTCCCAGTATGAATCATGTGAGTAACATACTTGAGACAAATATAAGCAAAAATGGGTGAAAGTATGTGTCTGGGGGCTAGCAGATTTCTCAGTGCAAAGTGCAGCACACAACCTAAATACATCCTTGTATGGAATGTATGCACTGTAGCCACAAGTAGGTACATGGAGAAATAAATGTGCCCAACCATGTAGAAAACTTGTTAATAAAAAATAAATAAAAGCACAATATATCACTGAAAAGAAATGAAACAAATACTACTGTTTTATTTCATTAAATAACGTCTTAGCTTCTGTAAAACATGATAAAATATTCTTTAATAATCCATTATGAAGAAGCAAATTTGAACAGCTGAGCATGATGCTTAAAATGTAACATATTCTTTTAATATTTAACTTGCCAGATGTGTGCAAAGTTTACTTTTCTTTAGAGATTCAAACAGTCATTTCTAAATAAAGCAATTCAAATGTCAGACCTGTATTTTACTGCTCTTTAAACAAGTGCTTTGAGACAAACTGGAATGAATACAAACCGCCTGAAGTGTAGTTTGCGTGTAAAAATTTACTTGAAGTTAAACTTGTGAAAAATTGAAAAGGGCAATATTTATACACTTTTTGAACTACATATAAAACTGTGACTAACTATAAAGGATGTGATTAGGAATGGAGCTCTAACAGTTACACGCAAGCAAAAAGGGGTTTATAGCGGTTGTTTGCGCGCATCGTTTTTTTTGCAGTTGAAAGTAAGCGCGATCGATTGAGCGCAATTAAAGTTAACGTTCACAGGGATAGCTTTATGCATTACAATTACACTCATAATAACAATAATAAAAATTACTAAAAAAAATTGCACAAAAAAGTAATAAGGGCTCAAAGATATGAGGTCTCAGGTGTTAGACAAAAAGGCAGGCAAAGGGCTTTAACATAGAGATACATACATATGTGCAGTCACTAGAGGCAGGCGAGGCAGGGCTTCACCTCTCATATGGGCAAAAATATAATTTTTTTATTGGCTTTAAAAAAAAAATAAAAAAATTGCAATTTCCCCCCCCCCCCAGCATTTTTTTTCCACAGCTACATGTTGTGCAATGGAGAGGCACAAGCAGGTCTGCAGGCTGCTGCCCTCCATTACACAACATGCTGCACCACCTACTGGATGAAAGTGGTTAATATCATTGCATGGCCCATAAGTGCTTATTTGAGGCAGGTCTCTTTTGGGCTGACCCAATCCAGTGAGAGGCATCAGTCAGGGGAACTTAGGGTTGGGGCTGGATGTTAACTCATATAAAACAAAACAAAAACAGAAAAAAACTACTTTCATTTATTTTGTTGCTGCCCTGTGCAGCTGCTTCAATGAAAAAGAGACTTCTGTACTTCCCCTCCAAGTGCAGTGGAATGTGCCGCTGTCACTTCCTTACAGAGCAGGAAGAGATGCAGTGAGCAGTGTTTTAGCCACATTTTATTGAAGTAAGTGCTGCAACCTTAGATTTTACTGAAAGGGATTCTGTTAGTGAAAATTATAATTTAATGAATGTGGTTTAGTGTTTTTTTGTTTTTTTACTCTTTTACAGCAGTTTATGGATCATTTTTGTATTTTGTTTACTCAAACTTTACACCCACTACCTTAGCAGCTTGCCTCTGTACTGCACACTAGTGTATATAGTCTCACTCTCTTACTGACTTATTAATGTTACCTTATCATCTTACCTCTGTACTGCACACTAGTATATAGTCTCACTCTCTTTCTGAACGTCTGAACTCTCTGTAGCTCTGCAACTGTGTTTTTTCACAACATTATCTTACTATTATGCTGTTTGTATGGATGAGTTGTAATTTGACCAGAGTAAGCTAGACCAAAAGCATGGTTATGTAAAATGAAACCAAGCAGTTTAGAATGAGTTATAGCAAATATTCTCTATGGCTCCTGTAGCTATAGTATTTCATTTAAACCAGTGATTCCTTAGATGTATGTTGGACAACCCTGATATAGACAACAAATAATAATTTATTAATGCTCCCATTCATATGTGCTGTTCTGTTTCAGATATTTAAAATAGATTGTATACTATTAGTATTTGATAGTCACTTAAAATATTACTTAAAAATTCAGTGGTGTCTCCCCCCTTTCAGTGGTCCCTCTTCCCCCCCCCTTGTGTGTCTCTCTCCCTCTCTCTCTCCATCTCTCTTTCTCTATCCATCTGTCTCTCTCTCTCTATCCATCTCTCTATCCATCTCTCTCCCTTTCTCTCCCACTCCCTCTGTCTCTCTCCTTATGTGTCGTTTTCCCCCATGGTCTCTTTCTCTCTGTGACTCTCTTCCTCCCCCTCTGACTCTCTCATCCCTTATTTGTCTCTCTAACCCTCTGTGTGTGATAACTGATTGTGTGTCTCTCTCTCTCTAACCCTCTGTGTCTCTCTCTCCCCCTGTCTCTCTCTCCCTCTCCCCTGTCTCTCTCTCCCTCTCCCACCGTCTCTCTCTCCCTCTCCCCCGAGTGCTATTCTGTGTTTCTGTCTACCTTTTATTTATTTAATTAATGAATTGGTGGTGCCATCTGAGGATGTGGCTTTATTTAAAGGGGTGGGGTCAAGTGCCCCACCATCTTTAAATTTCAGATTTTTATCTTTACTGAATAATGAAGGAATCTATAAGCATAATTTAAAGCATTAAAGTAAAAATTATGTTTTAAACATATTTTAATGGGTCTGGATTTCTAGATCTCATAATCAGAGCAAGCATTTTGTTATCTGGAAAGAGTTTCTGTTACAATCCTTTAGACTAAAATCAAATGTTTACTAAGTTGACCAGTTTTCCAAGACTCCATTTAAAGAGACATGAAACCCATATGTTTTCTTTCATGATTTAGAAAGAGCATGCAATTTTAAATAACTTTCCAATTTACATCTAATATCAATTTTTTTCATTCTTTTGATATCTTTTGTTGAAAATTATATCTAAATATGCTCAGTAGCTGCTGATTGGTGGCTGCACATAGATACCTCATGTGATTGGCTCACCCATGTGCATTGCTATTTCTTCAACAAAGGATATCTAAAGAATGAAGGCGTATCCTAGCCACTACCTCACCAGCCTCTGACGTCACCGCACGTCACTGATATACATGACTAAAGATCTATAAGTATAAGTATATATACACATATAAAAACATAAATTCATCTGTAAACACATAAGACATATATATATATATATATATATATATATATATATATAAACATGCATTGGAGCCCTTTGCAATTAAGTAGATGAAAACATGTAAAAACATATTTATACAATATTTATATATAAGTGCTATACTGTGTATTTACTGTAAATATTTCATATTCCAATGTTCTGCGCATAGCAGAATATGTTCTATGAATTTTTAAATAGATATTCCTATATATCTGTATAACTCTATACTTATATATAATCATGTATAAATATATATTTGTGCAAAAACCATTAGATATATGTAGAAATGTGTATTTATGAATAAATAGAACATATTGTATGTGAAGGACATTGGAATGTGAAATATTCATATTTTCATGATCGGGTATGCGTGCGAGTTGGGGTGTTTATTTTTTTCCACTTTTTTTGCTTTATTGACTTCTATGGGGGAATCTGTTATTGCAAGAACAACATTCTAAGTTCGGCTTTTTAAGCAGGTTGGGTTAGCGCAAGCAAAAACAGTTTACTTTCATCTTGTAATATGAGCACTACCTGACGCATGCGAAAAGCTGACTTCTAGCTCGAGCAGGAGAGTTAAATACTGCTCCACTTGTAATCTGGCCTAAAATGTTTAAGTATGCTTAGTAAAACATTTGTAGTATCTTTTTATTATCCAGCAAGATTGTTACCTTTAACCTCAAATATTCTACAATTGCTTGATCAGTGTGGGATTTGCTGTATAATTGCAGAATCTTAATGCAAAATTGTATCAAGTGTTATCAATGTATCTCTCTCAAACTTCCACCTCAGCAGTTACATCTTCTGTCCCTACTGTTATTTCTGAGAATCCTTCTGGACACAATGTTATCCTGAATAATCTACTCTCAAATTACCACTCACAGAAAAGTTTAATGGGGATCAGAACGAATGTAGCAGGGCCTCATTCATCATTTCCCTTTTCAAAGGCTAGGCTCAGACTTGGGTCTCAAATCTCATTGAAACAGATGATCCTATCCGGAATGATTCAGGTCTCTTCTTGACAACAATGCAATCTGTATTTGATAAGCTTGGTAGAGCCACAGCTGGAGAGTCATTGCTCCTGGATTTACAATAGGGATCTCAGTAGCTCAATTTGCCAATGAGTTTTGAACCTTGGCTGCAGAAACTTGTTGGGATGAGAAGGCTGTCAGATTATTAACAGATGAATTTGTCTTTAGAATTAATTCCTGACTCTCTTTATTCTTTCATTGATTTGTGTATTCCCTTAGACACCCAACATTTAGAAAGACTACGGGAATGAGAGAGAGATTGCAGATCTCACAAGACTTGTAAGACTTGCTCCTTGCTTAATTTTCCAATTCCACCTTCTGATGATTCAATATGATCTGCAGAGCATATGGAGGTTGGGGCAATTCATCTCTATGAATCTGAACACTAAAGCAGAAGAACATTGAGTCTGTAAATCTAATGTAGACAAAAGGACATTTACCAATAAATTGTCAGAGCAGATGAATATAAGAGCAGATAAGAGAGGGCTAAATACAGGTAGGAGGAGCTGGGTTAAGTAATTCTGAAACATATAAATCCTGCAAGATGAATTTGACTGTAACTGCTACTCTTCAGAGCCGAATTAGCTCCGAATGGATCTTGATATCTCAGTTTCCGCGCGAGCCTTCAGGCTTCAGGCTGCTTCTTAACTGGTCCACCTGCTCTGAGCCTGCGGACATCAATCAGCATGATCCTATACGATTGGGCTGATTGACACCCCCTGCTAGAGGTCAATTGCTTGTGCTATGATAAATGCAGACAGTGTATGCTGTCTGCATTTATCAATGTGCGGCGGACATGATGCGCTAATTCGTATCATGTCTGTCCGCACTTTAATAAATTGGCCCCTTCATCTGCAGGCCTTGGTCAGCTCCGGGGCTGCTTGGATCCTTATGGATGTTGACTTTGTCAAGTAAATGATAAAGCCTTTCCTCTCTGGGTTACTGTTGTAAGCGAACAGGCCTTTTCAAAATCACTCCAGTTCAACTCACAGTTGAAGTTCTCCACACCAAATAATTAGTTTTTGTTCTTGTAACCTCTACAAAAATTCCTATAATTTTGTGCAGTGTCTTCCCTGGCTTCTTTCCTGTGGAACTCAACAACTTGGTCACTGGCTTCCTCTGCCATCTATTAACAAACCTTCAAGTTTGGCTACCATTTTAACCAGATATGAAATACCTCCTTACTACCCTGAGTATGCTGATGCATTTTCCAAATAAAAGGCTGATGTCCCACCTTCTCACAAGCCTATTATTGTCTATTTGACTTACTGCCAAGATCCCTTCTCTGCAAAGGAAGAAATGATCTCCTTTCTGCTCCAGAAACAAAGGTGTTAAGAGGATAATATCTTACTAGAAGGTTTATTCATCTTTTTTTTCCCTCTCCTGTGAGAAGAGGAAAAATATTGCCTATGTCTCTGCATTGAATATTGTGTTTTGGATAAAATTACCATCAATAATAGCTACCCTGTTCCTCGTAATACCTGAATTTTTTGACTACCTCAAATGAGCCAGGATTTTTACCAAATTGGATCTAAGGGAAGAGTAGAATTTAATCATGGGGGATGAATGGAAGGGAGCATACTACACCAGATTTGGTCATTACAAATATCTTGTCATGCAATAAGGCTTGAGCAGGGGACACATTGTGTAGAGAGAAAGGAGCTAAACTTATAGGGAGAGCAGCAAGGTTGCTGCATAGGGGGATCCAGGGGAAAGTAGGCTTAGTATAGAGTGTACAGGGTGCTTTAGGAAAGTGGAGCTCCTGGATGCATAGGGGAGACTACTAGGAATGATACATAACCAAAAGGATATTTGTGCAAATCAAGCCAGGGTAGCACACCCAATAGCAGCAGACAAACACTCCAGGTATTAAAGGGTTAAGGGAGGAATAGGCATGGTGTTATCTTATCCAAGGTGTAGAAATTAAAATTAGTTCAAAACTTTTACTACCAGTCATTAGCCATGAAGCAAAAATAAATAAATTTCTAAACCTCATATTTAAGGTTGTAATGCTTATTGTAATAATAATAGTAATAATATGTTTACAATTAATGTTATGTATTTTCATACAAAAAATAACTATTATACTATTTATTGGGATGATATTTATTAAAATAAACTGTATGCAGCTTATTATGGGCACCTTTACCATCAAGTTTCACATATACAGAAGTTTGCGTAGGGACTGGGTAGAGGTTGATACCCTAACACTAGAAGCTGTCATATGCCCCAATGTTCAAAACATCGAGAACTTCCTTTCTGACCTTGCAGTCCGTCGGTCTGTTGAGATTTTATTAAAAAAGGGGCATGGCCGAGCAGTGTCAGTGAGCGGTGATGTCTCTCCTATAGAAGTCAATGGGAGCGTGACATCACCACCCGCATCCCGCTCGCTGGCTTTTTTATGCGGCCGGGGGGGCCCTACTTAAAGTGGGCCTACATGGCACAGACAGTACGCTCACTGAAACTAAAAATAGATTCAGTGTAGGCGCACTCCAAATATTGGCGGTGGGACCTACACCTACACTAACTACCTCAGGCGATGTACTCTTGCCACCCACTACCCTCCTTGTAACCTGCACTTTCCTTTTTCGAACATATTGCACTGGTGTTTATATGTCCAAATCAAAGTGCCGCCTGCTTCCACTAGCACGCCCCACTAACTCACCCTGAACGCTTATACCTACGTCACATCTAACCTACACTCCCCCTGCACAACTTCGCTACCTTCCACCGACTGCCTACACCTACGTCAGAGCTAACCTACACTCCCCCTGCACCACCCACCTAACTCCACCTGACTGCCTACAACTACGTTACGCCTAACCGTCCTACACACCCCTGGTACATCCAGCTAAGTCCCTAATACCGCCTACACTTACGTAATGTCTAACCTCCCCTGGAATGCCCCAGCTAATTCTCACATACTGCCTACTATCTAAAAAATACCTGACTATAGTAAACTATACTAAATAGAAAACCTCCCTATTGTAACTATAGGAGCTATTTCGCTAAAATCATAAACAATGTTTAAATGATGTGTCACAGAGATGTCCAAAACCTTGCCGGCCTAGCCAGGCTCCTGGAACTGAGCACCGGACTAGAAATTAGTTCCGGTCCCCAATTTCAAAGGGGTTCCGGGCATCCTGAAATTCATTGTGCGGTGGTGACCACATGAAGAGGAGGGCTGGATTTTCACATGGTGAGTTAAAACTTTGGGTTTAGTGGGGGCGGAGCTAGCCAGCAGCCTAGACAGTCACAATTTAACAGAGCTCTAGTTAAAACCTGTCATTTATTAGCCCTAAAAAGCACGATTTAGGAGCTGATTCCCAGAAAAAAACGTTGGAGCAGTATTAACTCACTAAAAGGGACCATTGGCTGAAATTTGGCTGAGTTTGAGACAAATTTCGATCTACCCAGAAAGGAGTTCCAGAGGATTTTCAGGAAAATCCCAGGCTTCGGCCTACCTCGGAAGTCTCTGGCTCATTAAAGAGCCTGAAATCTTCAGGAAACAATAAGATTAAAGCAGGCAGAACTACCATCCCTGATAAATAACTGCACATCAGGATCTAAGGTTTGCAGCTCCAGACATAGGCCTGAAACCTGTAAGAGGGAACAACGCCATCTTTCCTCAGAAGTAAGTGCGCAACAGATACTGCACACACACACAGGGAATATAACATGACTCAACTCCCCTAATATACCCTGAATACCTACCTCAACTACTTGTTTTGAACTTTACTACAGGACACTACTGAGGTGGTTTTAAATGTATCACTCTTGGGGGGCGGAGCTAGCAACAGATGAGACAAGACGCACAACATTTGAGCTCCTGCAATATTAACAAATATTAAGCCTTTTATAGGGTATAATTGGTACTTTCTATCTCAGCCTTTGATCTACACTTCTATGGGAAGGAAAACATCCTTTTTACATTTGATCTTGACGAAGCCTTAAACATCTACTACAATGCCGGCCTGGAGTCACACAGACTGGTAGAACCACGAGGCAGAAATATTTGCTCATTTTACAGCCACAGTGTCATTCATACAAAACCCACGGCTACCTAAATAAACATGGCAGATTTGTATGAAAGGGTACAAGCGTTACTCCACAAATTCGAGGAGAAGATGGACTACAGCTTTCATGATCTAACACTTGTGGTCAAAGGTCAGTGTGGAAGAGAGGCTAACCTAACGCTTAAAATGGCTCCTACAACATGGCAGATTTGTATGAAAGGGTACAAGCGTTACTCCACAAATTCGAGGAGAAGATGGACTACAGCTTTCATGATCTAACACTTGTGGTCAAAGGTCAGTGTGGAGGAGAGGCTAACCTAACGCTTAAAATGGCGCCTACAACAGATATCGTTAGGAACGCCGAGACCTCCCTCCTCAACGCAAGAACCTCATCACCGGGACTGAAAGCACCCCAGACCCGCACAGAGTCTCCCACACAATCTTTCCCTCTTAATCCAGTGGCGGGTTTTGTAGGAGAGAAGAGTTCTATTTTGCTCACTCCGTTGAGAAAAGATTATAGTCTAAGAGGCAGAGCACCGCAGTCAGTTAGCACCTTACCTCCAATAAGCGCTTCAAATCCTCATGCAGAGAGCTGGATTCCTGGCTCCGCACTAGTCCTGGCTACTGGGGAATCTATTGCCGATGCTTGCTGCACCACATGCCTGACGTAGATAGACATTACTTTGCAGCTGCCGTTTACCACAGTAACGCTCCCAAGGGAAGCGTTTAAATCCACCCTGAAGACGCTGGAGAGAGAGACCCTAACAACCCCAAATATTCAAGGTATCGACCCGGAGCAATTGCCAGGGCATCCTAGATGCATGGCCATTGGTCTGGCCGACTACCATATTATCAATGGGACCCAAGACAAAAGAATAAAGGTCTTTTAAAGAAATTGGTGGCTGGAGTTTCTTGAAATTCATGGACTTTGGTGAGACTTGGCAAGTCTGTTGCTCCGTGCCCCACTGAAAGAAAATTTGGTGTGCTGTTTCCACTATTTTTGATTCGACTACCATATGGTTCAGAACTGTGTCACAACCTACCTTAAGTAGCAAAAAAGATTTGTTCCAGCCACCAATAGTTAAAAAAACTTTATTTCTTCATATAGGGTCTTTTGACAAACATACAACGTTTCAGACCTGCTATAGGTCCTTAGTCATGTATACTGAACATACACTGATTCATCATTTAAATACTTTACACCTGGTCAATTGTTCACCTGTTGTCATGTGACTACTCATTATTGTTGGTAGCCTATTGTCCTTTGTTGAAGATCTTAACAATTCTGTCAATGGATTAAAATTCACTTTAAATATGAGTGAAATTGGAATTGAGTTCCTAGACACCTATGTATACTTTAAGGATGGTTTCTTAAAAACAGATATCCATACAAAAGATACAGATAAGAACAACATATTGAAATATGGAAGTCACCATCCAGATAGTATCTTCAGGGCCATTCCAAAGAGCCAATTTTTAAGGGTTAAACGCATAGTGTCTGAGGAGAATAGATGCAAGCAAAGGTTGGAGGAGATGGCTGACAAATTTATCAATAGAGGGTATCCAATATCACTAATTAAGGAACAACTAGATGTAGTTAACAATAAAGAATTACCTAAAAGGTACAAAAGTAAAGAAACAGATCGTCTAGTGTTTGTAACACAGTTCAATGAATTTAGTCAGAAGATCAATGGTATTTTAAGAAAGCATTGGCACATCCTAAGGGACTGTAACCCTCAAGTGAATGAGTTTAAAGAAAATTTTATGACAGCATACAGAAGAAATAGAAGTATCAAAGATAGCCTTGTACATTCAGATATAGGCAGTAACAGATTGAACATACAGAAGACTATAGGCCCTAGGAGAGATGGATGTTATCCCTGTTTGAACTGCAGTAACTGCAGTTCAATGATTAAAGGCGAATATTTCTCTCACCCCACAAATGGTAGAAAATACAAAATTAATAAATATCTTACTTGCAGGTCATGTTACTGTATTTATTTGATCAAGTGTCCATGTGGTCTGATCTATTTGGGCGAGACCTGTAGAGAGGTAAGGGAGAGGATAACAGAACATAAGTCCAATATTAGATGTAAGAACAAAGAGGCTCCTGTATCCTCTCACTTCCTCTCTATGGGTCATAACATCAGCCAGCTCAGATTCCAAATAATTGAACAGATTGAGAGACCAAGGAGGGGGGGTAATAGAGAACATATACTAAAAACAAGAGAGATGTTTTGGATATACAAATTGGAAAGCTTAATACCTAAGGGTATGAACAAAGAATTCGATTGGAGTTTGTTTTACTAAATATTTGTTTTTCCTAAAACATCTCTATGAATATGTAAATCTTCCCTTTCTAATGGGCTGAGTATCATGATACCTGCATTTCTTTAATCTAAAATAATTTTCTAACAACCCCTTTTAATGGGCTGAGTAAAATTGAAGGGAGATTTTTTTGGAAAAAAAATGTTTTTTACAAAAATTATCTTTACACATAAAAAGACTAAAGAGAAAAGTAAAAGATTATTTTCAAAATAGGCCTACAGTGTTCAAATTGACAGTAATCCATATAATCTTTAGCAGCAATTTTTTTAAATCAACTCTAAAATGAAAGAGTCCAAATTAACATTTAAATAACAAGTAAACAGCAATGGCATATCTGCATATTGTGCGTAAGATTTCTTCTATTTTAATTTTGTACATATGATTTTATTTATTAACATTGTTTGATACTTAAACCTTTTCAATGTGACTATTCAGAATGCTTTTTTTCAATAGGAATATATATGTTAGATGGCCACAAGACGGCAGTGATACAATAATGAGTAGTCACATGACAACAGGTGAACAATTGACCAGGTGTAAAGTATTTAAATGATGAATCAGTTTATGTTCAGTATACATGACTAAGGACCTATAGCAGGTCTGAAACGTTGTATGTTTGTCAAAAGACCCTATATGAAGAAATAAAGGTTTTTTAACTATTGGTGGCTGGAACAAATCTTTTTTGCTACTTGAAGTATTTGCAGGATAAGGCAGATCCTGGGTTCCGTGCCCCACAAGCCACATATCTGTTGGTGCTGTTTTCCACACTTTGCCTTCACAACCTACCTTGTCAGTGGTTCCAGGATCCTATTCGAGATACCTCTCATGCTCTGGAACGAACAGGGGACCTTTGATAAATCCTTGCTCCCTATAGAGGTGGCAATTCTTGTTGTTCTCTGTGAACTTAGAGGTGGTATTGGCTAAATTTAAGTTGCCGTTTGTGTCTGACAGAGCTGATTCTGTTATGGCCTCCGGAACTTTTATCTTGTACACTATGCTACTCACTGTATTACACATACCCTCTAATGTAATCACTTACAGAGCTTATTTTATTTAGAAATGTATAGCTATCGCCCTAAGTGTTATTTACATAGTTTGGTTCAGGGGGGCTACTTTTATTAACCATCTCCCTTTCTCATATTTACTTAGGTGATGATGGGTTATTTTCTAACAAACTCAGAATTGACATATACAGTTACACTTAACTATTGTGGTACATACCCCAAGTGGGTGGTTTGGCTTCTACCCCCTAGACCCTGCCTATTGATCTGTAAAGCTGTTATGATTTTATATATATTCATCTGTGAATGTCTGTTATTCTCTGGTCTGGACCCATTCTAAAAGCCTTTTATTTTATTTGTATTTTAATACAAAGTTATATATGTAGGTATTAATATGCTGTTAGGGCTCCCATTTTTCCATCAAAGCTCCACTTCATGAGATACTCAACCACACTTTTGTATGTCACACAATATATACCATATGTCTAGTGAATAGTCCTGTACAGATTAGACATGTGCGGTTCGTTTCGGATTAATTCGGAAATTCTGTAAATTCGGTAAATTCGGAGATTCGGATCGATTCGGATTTCCGAATTAAAATACTTCCGAATCTACCGAATGAATCCGAAATAGCTGCCGTATCTCCGAATAAATCCGAATTAGCTCGTTAAAATTCGGCATTTCCCCATAGGAAACAATGGGAGTTTCGGCTGAAAAAAAACTAACACCGCAGCCCCATTGTTTCCTATGGGGAAACACTAAGTCTGCACCTAACACCCTAACATGTACCCCGAGTCTCTAAACACCCCTAATCTAACACTTATTAACCCCTAATCTGCCGCCCCCGCTATCGCTGACACCTGCATTATTTTATTAACCCCTAATCTGCCGACCGAATATCGTCGCCACCTACATTATAACTATTAACCCCTAATCTAGTGTCCCTAACACCGCCGACCCCTACATTATAGTTATTAACCCCTAATCTGCCCCCCCCAACGTCGCCGCAATCTAACTACAAGTATTAACCCCTAATCTGCCGACCCGATATCGCCGCCACCTACATTATAACTATTAACCCCTAATCTGCTGTCCCTAACACCGCCGACCCCTACATTATAGTTATTAACCCCTAATCTGCCTCCCCCAACGTCGCCGCAATCTAACTACAAGTATTAACCCCTAATCTGCCGACCCGATATCGCCGCCACCTACATTATAACTATTAACCCCTAATCTGCTGTCCCTAACACCGCCGACCCCTACATTATAGTTATTAACCCCTAATCTGCCCCCCCAACGTCGCCGCAATCTAACTACAAGTATTAACCCCTAATCTGCCGACCCGATATCGCTGCTGCCTACATTATAGCTATTAACCCCTAATCTGGTGTCCCTAACACCGCCGACCCCTACATTATAGTTATTAACCCCTAATCTGCCTCCCCCCAACGTCGCCACAATCTAACTACAAGTATTAACCCCTAATCTGCCGACCCGATATCGCCGCCGCCTACATTATAGCTATTAACCCCTAATCTGCTGTCCCTAACACCGCCGACCCCTACATTATAGTTATTAACCCCTAATCTGCCCCCCCCAACGTCGCCACAATCTAACTACAAGTATTAACCCCTAATCTGCCGACCGCAAATCGCTGCCACTATAATAAATGTATTAACCCCTAAACCGCCGCACTCCCGCCTCGCAAACACTATAATACATTTTATTAACCCCTAATCTGCCCTCCCTAACATCGCCGCCACCTACCTACAATTATTAACCCCTAATCTCCCACCCCCAACGTCGCCGCTACTATAATAAGGTTATTAACCCCTAAACCTAAGTCTAACCCTAACACTAACACCCCCTAACTTAAATATAATTTAAATAAAACGAAATAAATTTACTATAGTTAAATAAATGAATCCTATTTAAAACTAAAGACTTACCTGTAAAATAAACCCTAAGATAGCTGCAATATAACTAATAGTTACATTGTAGCTATTTTAGGATTTATTTTTATTTTACAGGCAACTTTGTATTTATTTTAACTAGGTACAATAGTTATTAAATAGTTAATAACTATTTAATAACTACCTAGCTAAAATAAATACAAATTTACCTGTAAAATAAATCCTAACCTAAGTTACAATTACACCTAACACTACACTATCATTTAATTAATTAAATAAATGACTCATATTTAAAACTAAATACTTACCTGTAAAATAAACCCTAATATAGCTGCAATATAACTAATAGTTACATTGTAGCTATTTTAGCATTTATATTTATTTTACAGGCAACTTTGTATTTATTTTAACTAGGTACAATAGCTATTAAATAGTTATTGACTAATTAATAGCTACCTAGTTAAAATAATTACAAAATTACCTGTAAAATAAATCCTAACCTAAGTTACAATAAAACCTAACACTACACTATCATTAAATAAATTAACTACAAGTACCTACAATTATCTACAATTAAATAAACTAAAGTACAAAACCCCCCCACTAAATTACAAAAAATAAAAAACCACTAAATTACAAAAAATAAAAAAAATTACAAGAATTTTAAACTAATTACACCTAATCTAAGCCCCCTAATAAAATAACAAAGCCCCCCAAAATAAAAAAAAATGCCCTACCCTATACTAAATTACAAAAGTAATCAGCTCTATTACCTTACCAGCCCTGAACAGGGCCTTTTGCGGGGCATGCCCCAAAGAAAACAGCTCTTTTGCCTGTAAAAAAAAACACAATACCCCCCCCCCCACATTACAACCCACCACCCACATACCCCTACTCTAACCCAAACCCCCCTTAAATAAACCTAACACTACCCCCCTGAAGATCTCTCTACCGTGTCTTCACCCAGCGGGCCAAAGTCTTCATCCGATCGGGCAGAAGAGGACATCCAGACCGGCAGAAGTCTTCATCCAAGCGGGGCAAGAAGAGGTCTTCCATCCATCAGAAGTCTTGATCCAGGCGGCATCTTCTCTGTTCATCCATCGGGAGCGGAGCGGCAGCATCCTGAAGACATCCCACGCAGAGCATCCTCTTCTTTCTTGATCCGACGACTAGGTGACTGTACCTTTAAGT
Organism: Bombina bombina; assembly: GCF_027579735.1. Classification (NCBI taxonomy): domain Eukaryota; kingdom Metazoa; phylum Chordata; class Amphibia; order Anura; family Bombinatoridae; genus Bombina; species Bombina bombina. Next base: position 936,787,264 of record NC_069503.1, read on the forward strand.
GACGTCATCCAAGATGGCGTCCCTTGAATTCCGATTGGCTGATAGGATTCTATCAGCCAATCGGAATTAAGGTAGGAAAAATCTGATTGGCTGATTCAATCAGCCAATCAGATTCAAGTTCAATCCGATTGGCTGATGGAATCAGCCAATCAGATTGACCTCGCATTCTATTGGCTGTTCCGATCAGCCAATAGAATGCGAGCTCAATCTGATTGGCTGATTGGATCAGCCAATCGGATTGAACTTGAATCTGATTGGCTGATTCCATCAGCCAATCAGATTTTTCCTACCTTAATTCCGATTGGCTGATAGAATCCTATCAGCCAATCGGAATTCAAGGGACGTCATCCAAGATGGCGTCCCTTGAAAGGTACAGTCACCTAGTCGTCGGATCAAGAAAGAAGAAGATGCTCTGCGTGGGATGTCTTCAGGATGCTGCCGCTCCGCTCCGGATGGATGAACAGAGAAGATGCCGCCTGGATCAAGACTTCTGATGGATGGAAGACCTCTTCTTGCCCCGCTTGGATGAAGACTTCTGCCGGTCTGGATGTCCTCTTCTGCCCGATCGGATGAAAACTTCGGCCCGCTGGGTGAAGACACGGTAGAGAGATCTTCAGGGGGGTAGTGTTAGGTTTATTTAAGGGGGGTTTGGGTTAGAGTAGGGGTATGTGGGTGGTGGGTTGTAATGTGGGGGGGGGGTATTGTGTTTTTTTTTACAGGCAAAAGAGCTGTTTTCTTTGGGGCATGCCCCGCAAAAGGCCCTGTTCAGGGCTGGTAAGGTAATAGAGCTGATTACTTTTGTAATTTAGTATAGGGTAGGGCATTTTTTTATTTTGGGGGGCATTGTTATTTTATTAGGGGGCTTAGATTAGGTGTAATTAGTTTAAAATTCTTGTAATTTTTTTTATTTTTTGTAATTTAGTGTTTGTTTTTTTTGTACTTTAGTTTAGTTTATTTCATTGTATTTAATTGTAGGTACTTGTAGTTAATTTATTTAATGATAGTGTAGTGTTAGGTTTAATAGTAACTTAGGTTAGGATTTATTTTACAGGTAATTTTGTAATTATTTTAACTAGGTAGCTATTAAACAGTAAATATCTATTTAATAGCTATTGTACCTAGTTAAAATAAATACAAAGTTGCCTGTAAAATAAATATAAATGCTAAAATAGCTACAATGTAACTATTAGTTATATTGTAGCTATATTAGGGTTTATTTTACAGGTAAGTATTTAGTTTTATATAGGATTAATTTATTTAGTTAATTTAATGACAGTGTAGTGTTAGGTGTAATTGTAACTTAGGTTAGGGTTTATTTTACAGGTAAATTTGTATTTATTTTAGCTAGGTAGTTATTAAATAGTTATTAACTATTTAATAGCTATTGTACCTAGTTAAAATAAATACAAAGTTGCCTGTAAAATAAATATAAATCCTAAAATAGCTACAATGTAACTATTAGTTATATTGTAGCTATATTAATAGCTAGTAGGGGGCTTAGATTAGGTGTAATTAGTTTAAAATTATTGTAATATTTTATTATTCTTGCTAATTTAGTGTTTGTTTGTTTTTTTGTACTTTTCTGATGGATGGAAGACCTCTTCTTGCCCCGCTTGGATGAAGACTTCTGCCGGTCTGGATGTCCTCTTCTGCCCCATCGGATGAAGACTTCGGCCCGGCTGGGTGAACACGACTCAAGGTAGGGAGATCTTCAGGGGGGTAGTGTTAGGTTTATTTAAGGGGGGTTTGGGTTAGAGTAGGGGTATGTGGGTGGTGGGTTGTAATGTGGGGGGGGGGGGTATTGTGTTTTTTTTTACAGGCAAAAGAGCTGTTTTCTTTGGGGCATGCCCCGCAAAAGGCCCTGTTCAGGGCTGGTAAGGTAATAGAGCTGTTAACTTTTGTAATTTAGTATAGGGTAGGGCATTCTTTTTTTATTTTGGGGGGCTTTGTTATTTTATTAGGGGGCTTAGATTAGGTGTAATTAGTTTAAAATTCTTGTAATATTTTTTTATTTTTTGTAATTTAGTGGGGGGGTTTTTGTACTTTAGTTTAGTTTTTTTAATTGTATTTAATTGTAGGTACTTGTAGTTAATTTATTTAATGATAGTGTAGTGTTAGGTTTAATTGTAACTTAGGTTAGGATTTATTTTACAGGTAATTTTGTAATTATTTTAACTAGGTAGCTATTAAATAGTCAATATCTATTTAATAGCTATTGAACCTAGTTAAAATAAATACAAAGTTGCCTGTACAATAAATATAAATGCTAAAATAGCTACAATGTAACTATTAGTTATATTGCAGCTATATTAGGGTTTATTTTACAGGTAAGTCTTTAGTTTTATATAGGATTCATTTATTTAGTTAATTTAATGATAGTGTAGTGTTAGGTGTAATTATAACTTAGGTTATGATTTATTTTACAGGTAAATTTGTATTTATTTTAGCTAGGTAGTTATTAAATAGTTATTAACTATTTAATAGCTATTGTACCTAGTTAAAATAAATACAAAGTTGCCTGTAAAATAAATATAAATCCTAAAATAGCTACAATGTAACTATTAGTTATATTGAAGCTATATTAATAGCTAGTCGGGGGCTTAGATTAGGTGTAATTAGTTTAAAATTATTGTAAGATTTTATTATTTTTGGTAATTTAGTGTTTGTTTGTATTTTGGTACTTGTATGATGGATGGAAGACCTCTTCTTGCCCCGCTTGGATGAAGACTTCTGCCGGTCTGGATGTCCTCTTCTGCCCCATCGGATGAAGACTTCGGCCCGGCTGGGTGAACACGACTCAAGGTAGGGAGATCTTCAGGGGGGTAGTGTTAGGTTTATTTAAGGGGGGTTTGGGTTAGAGTAGGGGTATGTGGGTGGTGGGTTGTAATGTGGGGGGGGGGATTGTGTTTTTTTTTTACAGGCAAAAGAGCTGTTTTCTTTGGGGCATGCCCCGCAATGGGCCCTGTTCAGGGCTGGTAAGGCAATAGAGCTGTTAACTTTTGTAATTTAGTATAGGGTAGGGCATTTTTTTTATTTTGGGGGGCTTTGTTATTTTATTAGGGGGCTTAGATTAGGTGTAATTAGTTTAAAATTCTTGTAATATTTTTTTATTTTTTGTAATTTAGTGTTTGTTTGTTTTTGTAATTTAGTGGGGGGGTTTTGTACTTTAGTTTATTTAATTGTAGATAATTGTAGGTACTTGTAGTTAATTTATTTAATGACAGTGTAGTGTTAGGTTTAATTGTAACTTAGGTTAGGATTTATTTTACAGGTAATTTTGTAATTATTTTAACTAGGTAGCTATTAATTAGTCAATAACTATTTAATAGCTTTTGTACCTAGTTAAAATAAATACAAAGTTGCCTGTACAATAAATATAAATGCTAAAATAGCTACAATGTAACTATTAGTTATATTGCAGCTATATTAGGGTTTATTTTACAGGTAAGTCTTTAGTTTTATATAGGATTCATTTATTTAGTTAATTTAATGATAGTGTAGTGTTAGGTGTAATTATAACTTAGGTTATGATTTATTTTACAGGTAAATTTGTATTTATTTTAGCTAGGTAGTTATTAAATAGTTATTAACTATTTAATAGCTATTGTACCTAGTTAAAATAAATACAAAGTTGCCTGTAAAATAAATATAAATCCTAAAATAGCTACAATGTAACTATTAGTTATATTGAAGCTATATTAATAGCTAGTCGGGGGCTTAGATTAGGTGTAATTAGTTTAAAATTATTGTAAGATTTTATTATTTTTGGTAATTTAGTGTTTGTTTGTATTTTGGTACTTGTATGATGGATGGAAGACCTCTTCTTGCCCCGCTTGGATGAAGACTTCTGCCGGTCTGGATGTCCTCTTCTGCCCCATCGGATGAAGACTTCGGCCCGGCTGGGTGAACACGACTCAAGGTAGGGAGATCTTCAGGGGGGTAGTGTTAGGTTTATTTAAGGGGGGTTTGGGTTAGAGTAGGGGTATGTGGGTGGTGGGTTGTAATGTGGGGGGGGGGATTGTGTTTTTTTTTTACAGGCAAAAGAGCTGTTTTCTTTGGGGCATGCCCCGCAATGGGCCCTGTTCAGGGCTGGTAAGGCAATAGAGCTGTTAACTTTTGTAATTTAGTATAGGGTAGGGCATTTTTTTTATTTTGGGGGGCTTTGTTATTTTATTAGGGGGCTTAGATTAGGTGTAATTAGTTTAAAATTCTTGTAATATTTTTTTATTTTTTGTAATTTAGTGTTTGTTTGTTTTTGTAATTTAGTGGGGGGGTTTTGTACTTTAGTTTATTTAATTGTAGATAATTGTAGGTACTTGTAGTTAATTTATTTAATGACAGTGTAGTGTTAGGTTTAATTGTAACTTAGGTTAGGATTTATTTTACAGGTAATTTTGTAATTATTTTAACTAGGTAGCTATTAATTAGTCAATAACTATTTAATAGCTTTTGTACCTAGTTAAAATAAATACAAAGTTGCCTGTAAAATAAATATAAATGCTAAAATAGCTACAATGTAACTATTAGTTATATTGCAGCTATCTTAGGGTTTATTTTACAGGTAAGTATTTTGTTTTAAATATGATTCATTTATTTAGTTAATTTAATGATAGTGTAGTGTTAGGTGTAATTGTAACTTAGGTTAGGATTTATTTTACAGGTAAATTTGTATTTATTTTAGCTAGGTAGTTATTAAATAGTTATTAACTATTTAATAACTATTGTACCTAGTTAAAATAAATACAAAGTTGCCTGTAAAATAAAAATAAGTCCTAAAATAGCTACAATGTAACTATTAGTTATATTGTAGCTATATTAGGGTTTATTTTACAGGTAAGTCTTTAGTTTTAAATAGGATTCATTTATTTAACTATAGTAAACTTATTTCGTTTTATTTAAATTATATTTAAGTTAGGGGGTGTTAGTGTTAGGGTTAGACTTAGGTTTAGGGGTTAATAACCTTATTATAGTAGCGGCGACGTTGGGGGCGGGAGATTAGGGGTTAATAATTGTAGGTAGGTGGCGGCGATGTTAGGGAGGGCAGATTAGGGGTTAATAAAATGTATTATAGTGTTTGCGAGGCGGGAGTGCGGCGGTTTAGGGGTTAATACATTTATTATAGTGGCGGCGATTTGCGGTCGGCAGATTAGGGGTTAATACTTGTAGTTAGATTGTGGCGACGTTGGGGGGAGGCAGATTAGGGGTTAATAACTATAATGTAGGTGTCGGCGGTGTTAGGGACAGCAGATTAGGGGTTAATAGCTATAATGTAGGCGGCGGCGATATCGGGTCGGCAGATTAGGGGTTAATACTTGTAGTTAGATTGCGGCGACGTTGGGGGGGGCAGATTAGGGGTTAATAACTATAATGTAGGGGTCGGCGGTGTTAGGGACACCAGATTAGGGGTTAATAGCTATAATGTAGGCGGCGGCGATATCGGGTCGGCAGATTAGGGGTTAATACTTGTAGTTAGATTGCGGCGACGTTGGGGGAGGCAGATTAGGGATTAATAACTATAATGTAGGGGTCGGCGGTGTTAGGGACAGCAGATTAGGGGTTAATAGCTATAATGTAGGCGGCGGCGATATAGGGTCGGCAGATTAGGGGTTAATACTTGTAGTTAGATTGCGGCGACGTTGGGGGAGGCAGATTAGGGGTTAATAACTATAATGTAGGGGTCGGCGGTGTTAGGGACAGCAGATTAGGGGTTAATAGTTATAATGTAGGTGGCGGCGATATCGGGTCGGCAGATTAGGGGTTAATACTTGTAGTTAGATTGCGGCGACGTTGGGGGGGGCAGATTAGGGGTTAATAACTATAATGTAGGGGTCGGCGGTGTTAGGGACAGCAGATTAGGGGTTAATAGCTATAATGTAGGTTGCGGCGATATCCGATCGGCAGATTAGGGGTTAAATAATGTTATTATAGGGTTTGCGATGTGGGGGGGCCTCGGTTTAGTGGTTCATAGGTAGTTTATGGGTGTTAGTGACTTAGTGTACTAAATGGGTGTTAGTGTACTAAAAACATACCGAATTTCGGAACGGAATAGAACCGAATTCAGCCGAATCCGAATAAATCCGAAACGAATTTATTCGGATCCGAATAAATCCAAAACGAATTTATTCAAATTTTGCCGAATCCGATTCGATCCGAAACGAAATTCGAAAAGTCCGAATCGATCCGAACCGAAAACGAACCGAATTTTTTAGCCGTGCACATGTCTAGTACAGATAAGTGTTAACGAATTGTAGGGGTTGGTATACCTCTGGCAGTTTGTGTGTTCCACTAGCTCTGCATAGCCCAGAAATCTGACAATGACTTGGTAAGCAATTTAAGAAAACATAATTATTAACATATATATGTGTTACAGAGGTCTATATCTTCTAATGCTCAGCTTCATGAAGTTGGTATATGCTATATTGGTTATTCCTCCTGATTTTCTTCATATAGCACATTGCTTAGAGGCAATCATACTGACAGGTGCCCTTCATCTTAGTTAACATTCCTCACAGGTTTCCCTAGGACTAGGTTAATGATTATTATACGTGTGGTAATGAACTATACTATTGATGTGGCACTCTCTGGTAAGGGATATCTTAGACAACTGGGCCCTCTGGTACTTGTGCTCAATGTTCATGGGTCTCCATACATATATATTACGCCCCTATCATTCTGAATTAGCACTATGTGCGTCCTACTATGGTAATTCTTAAGGGACATACGGCGGGAATTTTTGTGGCAGCCTAATGGTTTGGAGTCTCCCTGTTTGAGTGTCTTCACCAAGTGGCATATAGTATATATTAATATTTTTTTTATTTTCCTTGCCCTTACATGCAATCTCGTTGGGAGCTGCCTTCCCTCGTTTTATGCCCAACAGCCCTAGAGACCCAAAAGCCCTCCCAGACTAATATTCTAACTAGCTCTGCCCCCCTCCCCCATTTTAGAGCGTCTCTGGCCCCCTGAATTCCCCCCCTAAAAAAATAAAACCTTGCTACTAACCCCCCATTTCGCCCCAATCTGTTCTGAATAGATAAACCATTCTGGGGATCATTACTATTTTTCCTAAGTTAAAGGTTAAAAAAAAGAGGTCTCATAATTATATGCTCCAGTTACCCTTATCTACCACACTTGAATTTCTTTCTATCTTTAATTTTATATATCATACGTTTTATGATCCACATGTCAGATATACTGTTATATCCCTTGTTAGAATCCATTTTCTGGCTGTTGAACTTGCTGTTCTGTAAACTAAAAGCCTTCATTGGCATGTATTTACCACCGCTGTAGATCAGACTCAGTAATTTTAATGCTAATAAGGGTATCCTTAAGTTTTAGTTCAATTATACTTTCTGTACGGGAAATGTATAGATATTCTTGTCAAGTCTTACTTGTACCTGGACATATTTTTCTGTTTTGTTGTTATCACTTTTTACCTGAATAAAAAATTATTTAAAAAACAAACAAAAAACTTTGGGTTTAGTTAGTGCTTTTTTTGGTGTGTTTTTTTATTTTAAAGAATAGGCTTTATTATTTTACATTTTAATTTTTTGGATAGTTTTTTTTTAGTTACTTGTATTGTGGAGGGGGGGGTGTAATTTTTTGTAAATCTAAAAGAGCTATATTGACTTTAGGGCAATGCCCTACAAAATGGCTATTGTAATTTATATTTAGTGTTAGAGTTACAGTTTTTTTTTGTTTTGTGTGAGGTTTTTTATGGGGCATGTATATTAGTGTTGGGAATAATGGTGTTTATTTATTTTGGATACTGTCTTTTTTATTTTATGTAACTTCATTTATTTTTATTTTTAAGTAACTAAGGGGGTTTAGTTTAGAGGAGGGTTAGTGGCAGTTTAGGAGTTAATAGTGTAAAGTACTTGCGTTGGGTATGTGGCTGTATAGGGTTTAATAGTTTAGATGGGTACTTGCAGTGGGTATGTGGCGGTATAGGGGTTAATGGTTTAGATCGGTACTTGCAGTGGGTATGTGGCAGTATAGGGGTTAATGGTTTAGATCGGTACTTGCAGTGGGTATGTGGCGGTATAGGGGTTAATGGTTTAGATGGGTACTTGCAGTGGGTATGTGGCGGTATAGGGGTTAATGGTTTAGATCGGTACTTGGGGTGGGCTAGAGGAGATATAGGGATTAATAGTGTAGGGTTACTTGCGGTGGGTATGTGGCAGTATAGGGGTTAACAGGATAGATACTTGTGGTGGGTATGTGGCTGTTTAGATATTTATTAGTGTAGTGTTAGTTTGCAATCATGGGGTACTTCAGTTTAGCTGTATTAGGATTAGTGGTTAGGCATGGCAGTTATATTCCAAGGGATTTTTTACTATACTTCTCCAATATGGGCGGTGATGCTATTTGTTATCTATAGCCTGCATCATTGATCAATGGCATGTATAGCAAACACATGTTATTTCGGGAGCTTGGAATATTTGGAAAGGCTCGCTCAATAAAGCGGCGGATCTCTTGGAATATCCTTGCACAACTTTCTCTGGCTTACAAAGGTCTAGGTATCCAAAATGAAACAAGGCCACTCAGGCAGCCCCAATATTGAGATTGCCTACAAAACACACTAGTCTCCCCACGTGGAATGAGCCCATCCACTTGATTATGCAACTCTAACTACAAACCACCATTCTTGGGCTTGAACCTCCCCAGTTTGGGATCTGGATATGTTGGAAGGTATGAAGTGAGAGCCGCATATCAGCACGGAAGTTAATTTCCTGGGAAGGACATACTAGCTGAACGAGAAGAGTGTTCAGATAGCCCTACTTGTTGATGTTCTTGATACATTAAGGAGTAAGGTACCTTACAGTTCACTGCAATCATTGACATTTCGTACTTTTAAGCGTTTACTTTTTTTTAAGCGTTTTTTAATACTATTTATGCATTGCCAGCACTTTCTATATATTTTACATTATATTTTTTCACCGACATTTACTGACTTTAAACTCAAGGAGACGTCCCCAATCTTTTATGTATTTTAATTATTTTTAGTCAGTCATTGTGCATATATTAAATATATTGTTTTTCTAATTTATGCCTCCATCCCCTCTTTTTTTATAAACTTATTTATATTTCTGTTGAATATATATGTGCTTATAGAAGCTTTGTGCTTTTAGCGTCTTTAGTGTGCTTATAGAAGCGTTTTTTGTGCTTTCAGACTAATATATTTTTTCACCTATATAGGTCCATGAGATAATTATCTTTATAATCCTTAGTAGTATATATCCTAGCTGTTATCTGCAGGGCCAGTTCTGTATTTTTTGTATTCATTGCAAGGTATGAAGTGATGTCCGTACTCCTGGGCGACATAAATTCTAACAGTGCATTTTATCATTATATGAATTTACTGGAAGACCGATCTATAAGACATATTCAAATTCACTTCTTTACAATGTGCAACAAACTTTTTTTTTATTTACGGCTTGTGGTAACCTTGTGGCAACATACTAGATCAGTAATATATGATGGAATAATACAAGTTAAAATGTAAAACATTTGTTTGGAATTCACAGGAAAAGGAGTGCTTGAGACAATCTTGTACAACCCTTAGGTAATTGAAGTAGAAAACAGGTGTTCATAGATATAATGCTTACACATTAGATTTCAATAGATAGTATCTTCTTGAAGTAGTTTGAATTACAATCTCTGTACATTATTTACTAAAGGAGTGGTGTTATATACATAAAAGAATACTCTGATCACATATATCCCTGATTAATAACCTATGAAATGCCCTTTATGTAAAATATTTCCAGCTTTCAACAGCAGTTAGTTTATAATCATGTGAACCAAATACGACTTTATTTGAATTTGTGGTCATGTAATTCTCTAAACTACATACCAGTGTTTGCGTTCCAATGTATTCATATGTATTCCAATATTTATATGTAATATAATACACAAAAATAATGGTGAGATCTGTTTTTATATTTATTTTAATTGAGAGCCTACTATTGATTTTATCAACTATTTTTCCCTAGAAGTTTATTATTACTATGCATATAACTATAATTATACACACAAATAAAACACACACAAAATGTGTGTTTGTGTGTGTGTGTTTATGTATGTATGTATGTATGTAGATATATATATATATATATATATATATATATATATATATAAATATATATATATATATATATATATATGGGGTGATTGGACAAAATGTTGCAGGCATATCATACATTAATGTGTCCATAAATCAATATTCCTGGTTGCATTGCCTTTCAAAACTCATCATAAAACGTAAATGTAAATGTCATGATTAGAGAATGCCTGTAAATCACCCAGAAAGCTAAACCTCTTACTCTCAACCTATTTAAATTATATCATCCCCTAAACCTATTTTTAACTGTAAAGAAAAGACATCCCCAAATAAAAAGTAGAGGTTGCTTCTGGGAACCTTAACACATATTTGAAACATAATGGGGATATTAGGGGATACAAAAACATAATTAACCCATTAAAGTACAGCTAGAAATAAAATAGCAGTGTATGTTCTATTTATCAACATCTAAACTGTAATTCTTGAAAGGAGTACTAGTATGTGAGCCTAATATGTCAAAGTATTAGAGTGACTGCACATAATGGGGCTTGGAAGGAGAACAAAGTCAAGCAGAACAAACAAGAAATAGCATTGAATAAGTGCACTCCCCATTTTGTGGTTACTAAACATAAAAATGGGCAAACACATACTATAGAAATCAGAATATATTAGCAATGGGTGTGAAAATTGAAATATCTCAAAAACAACTTAAGTAGGGTAGGTATTGCAAACAGCGATAAAATAAAATGCCCTAAGCACAATAATATCAGTGGTAATATGTGAGGCAGACAGAGTTGCTCATTTACTCATGAGTTTCACATACTTTTATATATGGTAGCTGAGAGGTGTCAAAATAGTGACTTAAAGGGACAGTCAAGGCCAAAATAAACTTTCATGATTCAAATAAGGCATGTCATTTTAAACAACTTTCCAATTTACTTTTATCACCAATTTTGCTTTTCTCTCTTGGTATTCTTAGTTAAAAGCTAACCCTAGGTAGGCTCATATGCTGATTTCTTAGGCATTTTGACGAAAAAATATTTTTCTTACACACACACACATACATATATATTTGCTCTCACATGAGTGCACTTCTATAGTCTCCAATGGGAGCCTTGTTCTGATAGATACGGCACAGAACCTAGCACAGCGAAAGGGGTAAGTCAAGCAGCATTGGACTGCAAATTGCATATATACTGTATATGTACATGAGTATAAACATATGTATGTACACATATTAACACAAAAATATATATGAATGTAAGCATATACATATATAGTTACAGTGTTAATACAGTCCCCATAGATCACAATGTAAAGGCACTTTACAGTGCCTTTTTTTTCTAACACCCCACATCCGCTCACTTTAACCTCTCATAATTTATATTTAAAAAAATGAACACTACACTTAATTTTGGGGGAAATTAGGGACATTTATTTAATTAACCAGAGGTCTGACCTCTGGATAATTAATTTGAGCGCACAGTGCTAGTCTACCGCAAGCTCGAGCTAGCATTAACCAGCCACTTGTAATGGCTGGTTATTTAACGTGTGCCCATAAAAGGGCAAATTTGCCCATTGATGGGCGCATGTTAAAATAACGCTTCACTTGTAATCTAGCTGTAAATAAATAATTGCTTGAATTATGTATTAGCCTGAGAATAATTTGTACATGTATTTTAAAAAATTATATTAGTTGTTTAAATATTGAAAAAATAAAGGCAAAGTTCATGTTCATAAAGCAGTGAGTGCCGCCATATTGTAACTTAGGTTACACTGAGGCCAATTAGGAATGGTTATAAATAGCTTACTAGAGTGTGCAGCCAGTGCCTGTTTGGAATACAGCTGTGTCTGCACTTCCATGCTTAACATGAATTGGGAAGCCCACAACATTCTGAATCAAATTACAGGAATGGAGAACAAAATAAATAATGGAAGTATAATGCAAAGTTGTTTTACTACATGTGATTAACAATTTATATTAATATCTTGAGTAGTGATGTCGCAAACCTAAAAATTTGGGTTCGCGGACGTCGAAAGCGAACTTCCACAACTGTTTGCGAACGGGCGAACCGGGCAAACCGCCATAGACTTCTATAGGCAGGCGAACTTTAAAACCCACAGGGACTCTTTCTGGCCACAATAGTGATGGAAAAGTTGTTTCAAGGGGGCTAACACCTGGACTGTGGCATGCCGGAGGGGGATCCATGGCAAAACTCCCATGGAAAATTACATAGTTGATGCAGAGTCTGGTTTTAATCCATAAAGGGCATAAATCCCCTAACATTCCTAAATTGTTTGGAATAACGTGCTTTAAAACATCAGGTATGATGTTGTATCGATCAGGTAGTGTAAGGGTTACGCCCGCTTCACAGTGACAGACCAAACTCCACGTTTAAAGGGACAGTCTACACCAGAATTCTTATTGTTTTAAAAGATAGATAATCCCTTTATTACCCATTTCCCAGTTTTGCATAACTAACACATTTATAATAATATACTTTTAACCTCTGTGATTATCTTGTATCTAAGCCTCTGCAAACTGCCCCTTTTTTCAGTTCTTTTGACAGACTTGCAGTCTAGCCAATCAGTGCCTGCTCCCAGATAATGTCTTGTGCACAAGCACAGTGCTATCTATATGAAATACGTGAACTAGCACCCTCTAGTGGTGAAAAACTGTTAAAATGCAATCTGAAAGAGGTGGGCTTCAAGGAATAAGAAATTAGCATATGAACCTCCTAGGTTAAGCTTTCAACTAAGAATACCAAGAGAACAAAGCAAAATTGGTGATAAAAGTAAATTGGAAAATTGTTTAAAATTACATGCTCTATCTGAATCATGAAAGTTTATTTTGGCCTAGACTGTCCCTTTAACGCACCGCAAACAACCGCAAACAGTCCATTTGCACAACCGCAAACTCCACATTTGCACAAGGTTGGATACTAAGCTAGCCATGTCCCGTTCCTTGTCCTCACTGATGTCATTGAAGGTCTCTTCCTCCACCCAGCCACGTACAACTCCAAGGGTCCCCGAAAGGTGACAACAAGCCCCCTGGGACGCCTGCTGTGTTTGGTCTTCCACCTCCTCAAAGCCACCTGCCTCCTCTGACTCCTCTTCTTCAGACTCCTCTCTCTGCGTTACCTCTCTCTGCATTATTATAAGGTGTGTTAAGTAGTACTATTCCTATCAGTTTAATCCCTGTTACGCCCCCTATCAGGGGACGTGTATATGGCATCGATTTTAGGAACCGGGAGATGGAAAAAGATGCTTGGTCGGTCCTCCTACTTCAAATTTGGGGCACTGCGCGTGCAATCTAATGTGCCACCAGATATGAGTGGTGTGTTAAGTAGTTCTATTCTTATCAGTTTAATCCCTGTTACGTCCCCTATCAGGGGACGTGTATATGGCATCGATTTTAGGAACCGGGAGATGGAAAAAGATGCTTGGTCGGTCCTCCTACTTCAAATTTGGGGCACTGCGAGTGCAATCTAATGTGCCACCAGATATGAGTGGTGTGTTAAGTAGTTCTATTCTTATCAGTTTAATCCATGTTACGTCCCCTATCAGGGGACGTGTATATGGCATCGATTTTAGGAACCGGGAGATGGAAAAAGATGCTTGGTCGGTCCTCCTACTTCAAATTTGGGGCACTGCGCGTGCAATCTAATGTGCCACCAGATATGAGTGGTGTGTTAAGTAGTTCTATTCTTATCAGTTTAATCCCTGTTACGTCCCCTATCAGGGGTCGTGTATATGGCATCGATTTTAGGAACCGGGAGATGGAAAAAGATGCTTGGTCGGTCCTCCTACTTCAAATTTGGGGCACTGCGCGTGAAATCTAATGTGCCACCAGATATGAGTGGTGTGTTAAGTAGTTCTATTCTTATCAGTTTAATCCCTGTTACGTCCCCTATCAGGGGACGTGTATATGGCATCGATTTTATGAACTGGGAGATGGAAAAAGATTCTTGGTCGGTCCTCCTATTTCAAATTTGGGGCAGTGCGCGTGCAATCTAATGTGCCACCAGATAGGAGTGATGTGTTAAGTAGTACTATTCCTATCAGTTTAATCCCTGTTATGTGCCTTTTTTTTGGTTTGGTTTTTGAAGCCACAGTGCAGCACCAGAGGCCAGAAAAATTAGGCATGTACACATGCCTGAAAAATTAGGTATTGTTGCAGCCGCTGCTGTAGCAGCGGCCAGAAAAATTGATGTTTGTTTCCCAGACAGAAAGTGCCCTAAAACATTGCGGCTTGAACCCTAGTTGGTGGCGGATAAGTCACGTAAGTCATCCGGCATTCAGAGATCAAATACAGCAGCGTGTGGACCATCTTTAGCCCAAGGCAGCTCATCTCATCAGGCCTTTTTTAATCGAATGTATCGCCCACTGTCAGTCCCTTCGGGATCCATCGCTCATTCATCTTAATAAAGGTGAGGTAATCTAGACTTTTTGACCTAGGCAACTTCTCTTCTCAGTGACAATATCTCCTGCTGCACTGAAGGTCCTTTCTGACAGGACTTTTGAAGCGGGGCAGGCCAGAAGTTCTATCACAAATTGGGATAGCTCAGGCCACAGGTCAAGCCTGCACACCCAGTAGTCAAGGGGTTCATCGCTCCTCAGAGTGTCGATATCTGCAGTTAAGGCGAGGTAGTCTGCTACCTGTCGGTCGAGTCGTTCTCTGAGGGTGGACCCCGAAGGGCTGTGGCGATGCGTAGGACTTAAAAAGCTCCGCATGTCCTCCATCAACAACACGTCTGTAAAGCGTCCTGTCCTTACCGTCGTGGTGGTGGGAGGAGGAGGATTACTTTCACCTCTTCCCCTGTTAGATTCCCGTTGTGCTGTGACATCACCCTTATACGCTGTGTAAAGCATACTTTTAAATTTATTTTGGAACTTCTGCATCCTTTGCGATTTGCGGTAATTCGGTAACATTTCAGGCACTTTATGCTTATACCGGGGGTCTAGTAGCATGGACACCCAGTACAGGTCGTTCTCCTTCAGCCTTTTTATATGAGCGTCCCTCAACAGGCACGACAGCATGAAACACCCCATTTGCACAAGCTTGGATGCCGAGCTACTCATGTCCCGTTCCTCGTCCTCAGTGATCTCACTGAAGGTATCTTCTTCCCCCCAGCCACGTACAACACCACGGGTACCAGATAGGTGACAACGAGCACCCTGAGATGCCTGTTGTGGTTGGTCTTCCTCCTCCTCCTCAAAGCCACATTCCTCCTCTGACTCCTCTTCCTCACAATCCTCTTCCAGCATTGCCACAGGTCCAGCAAGCGATGCTGATAAGGCTGTTTCTGGTGGTGATAGTGACCACAACTCTTCCTCTTCACGCTCATCTACGGCCTGATCCAGCACTCTTCGCAGGACACACTCCAGGAAGAAAACAAATGGTATGATGTCGCTGATGGTGCCTTCGGTGCGACTGACTAAGTTTGTAACCTTCTCAAAAGGACGCATGAGCCTACAGGCATTGCGCATGAGCGTCCAGTAATGTGGCAAAAAAATTCCCAGCTCCGCAGAGGCTGTCCTAGCACCCCAGTCATGCAAATAGTCGTTAACAGCTTTTTCTTGTTGGATCAGGCGGTTGAACATTAGGAGTGTTGAATTCCAACGTGTCGGGCTGTCGCAAATCAAGCGCCTCACTGGCATGTTGTTTCGCTGCTGGATATCTGAAAAGTGCGCCATGGCCGTGTAGGAACGCCTGAAATGGCCACACACCTTCCTGGCGTGCTTCAGGACGTCCTGTAAGCCTGGGTACTTATGCACAAAGCATTGTACGATCAGATTACACACATGTGCCATGCATGGCACATGTGTCAACTTTCCCAAATTCAATGCCGCCACTAAATTTCTTCCGTTGTCACTAACCACTTTGCCGATCTCCAGTTGGTGCGGAGTCAGCCACTGTTCCACCTGTGCGTTCAGGGCAGACAGGAGTGCTGGTCCGGTGTGACTCTCTGCTTTCAGGCAAGTCAACCCCAAGACGGCGTGACACTGCCGTTTCCGGGATGTGAAATAGTACCTGGGGAGCTGGGGGGGTGCCGTTGATGTGGAGCAAGACGCAGCAGCAGAAGAGGACTCAGTCGAGGAGGTTATGGAAGAGGATGGAGTAGGAGGAGTAAAGCAGTTGGCAGCAGGCCTGCCTGCAAGTCGTGGCAGTGTCACCAACTCCTCTGCAGAGCCACGCATTCCATGCTTGGCAGCCGTCAGCAGGTTTACCCAATGCGCAGTGTTGGTGATATACCTGCCCTGACCATGCTTTGCAGACCAGGTATCAGTGGTCAGATGGACCCTTGCCCCAACACTGTGTGCCAGACATGCCATTACTTCCTTTTGCACAGTCGAGTACAGGTTGGGGATTGCCTTTTGTGCAAAGAAATTTCGGCCGGGTACCTTCCACTGCGGTGTCCAAATAGCTAAAAAAATGTTGAACGCCTCAGACTCCACCAGCTTGTATGGCGGGCTAAGAGTTCAATCAAGCCAGCTGTCAGATGCCGGGCAAGTGGGTGACATTGTGACATTGGCTTCTTACGCTCAAACATGTCCTTGACAGACACCTGACTGTGGGCAGATGAGCAGGAACTGCTCAAGGCGAGACACAGAGTGGTGGATGGTTGAGAGGGGGCAAGGAGGACAGCAGTGGTTGACGTGGCTGAAGATGCTGGACCAGGAGGAGGATGGGGGCTTTGAGTTTGTGTGCTGCTTGTATTCATGTGTTGATCCCATAGGCGTTTGTGATGTGCGATCATGTGCCTTCACAAAGCAGTTGTACCTAGGTGGGTGTTGGACTTCCCACGACTCAGTTTCTTTTGGCACAGGTTGCAAATGGCATCGCTGTTGTCAGAGGCAGACACACAAAAAAATGCCACACTGCTGAGCTCTGCGATGACGGCATTCTGGTTGTGGCAACAGCATGCGTTGATTGGCGTGCTGTCTGGCTGACCCCGGGTGCCAATGCATGCTGTCTGACTGTGCCACTAGCTCCTTGCGATGACCTCCCACTGCTTCCAACTCGTCTCCTCCTCCTCCTCCTCCTCTCTGTCTCCCCATCTGAACTTTCCACCTGTTCTTCTTCTCTTCTAGCGGGCACCCACGTGACATCCACGGACGCATCGTCATCATCAACCGCTTCACTTGTATCTGACAAGTCAACAAAGGAAGCAGCAGTGGGTACAACATCATCATCATCACACCGTACTTCCATGTGTGTAATGCTGCTTGACTGAGACATATCCCTGTTATCTACATCCTCTGGCAATAATGGTTGCGCATCACTATCACTCATTTCTTCCAACTGATGTGTAAATAACTCCTCTGACAGATCAAGTGAAGCAGCTGTGGTTCTAGTGTTGGTGGTGGCGGCAGGCAGGCGAGTGGTAACTTGAGTATATATAGCCTTACAGCAAAGTAAGGGGGCGCTAGTGATAATATAGATAGTGATATTAATCTATATACTCTTTAAAAAATGCAAATTGGTAATTGTGTATACAATACAAATAAAAAAATAAAACAAAATAAAAGAAAAATGAAATAAAATCCTCTCAAATGAGGGAAGTCCAAATATAATTACAAAATCAAGGCAAAAATAAGTCCTTTTCAAAACCAAGTGGAAAAGCCCTGTGGTGGCTGCCTCCTCCTCGCAGACTGGTCCGGGTATAACTATGAGGAATAGAAGAAAATAGAGGGGCGCCTCATGTGTAGGATCAACAGATATAAAAATCAGTAATAACAGTAGTAGAGCCAAATGGGTACTCACACACTTCACAAGCACACCAATGTGCTGGTAGTAGCAGGCTGCAGATTCAAATAGGTGTGGCAGCTCACCTCTCAGGTAGTACTGTGATGATACTCTATGAGCACACTTATGTGTTGGTAGAAACAAGCTGCAAATTTTAGGCAGGTGTAGCAGCTCACCCCAGATCAGATTTCTTAATGCTGTAATCAAATGGCTAAAATAGGTAACACAAAGTCCCAAAAAGGTAGAGAGACTCTTATGTATCAGCAGGGCAGTAGGTAGGTAAAGATATCCACTCAAAGGCGTATTTCCAGTAAAATACAAATTTCTTTCATGTAATTAGCAAGAGTCCATGAGCTAGTGACGTATGGGATATACATTACTACCAGGAAGGGCAAAGTTTCCCAAACCTCAAAATGCCTATAAATACACCCCTCACCACACCCACAAATCAGTTTTACAAACTTTGCCTCCTATGGAGGTGGTGAAGTAAGTTTGTGCTAGATTCTACGTTGATATGCGCTCCGCAGCAGGTTGGAGCCCGGTTTTCCTCTCAGCGTGCAGTGAATGTCAGAGGGATGTGAGGAGAGTATTGCCTATTTGAATTCAATGATCTCCTTCTACGGGGTCTATTTCATAGGTTCTCTGTTATCGGTCGTAGAGATTCATCTCTTACCTCCCTTTTCAGATCGACGATATACTCTTATTTATATACCATTACCTCTGCTGATTTTCGTTTTAGTACTGGTTTGGCTTTCTACAACATGTAGATGAGTGTCCTGGGGTAAGTAAGTCTTATTTTCTGTGACACTCTAAGCTATGGTTGGGCGCTTTTTTATAAAGTTCTAAATATATGTATTCAAACATGTATTTGCCTTGACTCAGGATGTTCAACATTCCTTATTTCAGACAGTCAGTTTCATATTTGGGATAATGCATATGAATAAATAATTTTTTTCTTACCTTAAAATTTGACTTTTTCCCTGTGGGCTGTTAGGCTCGCGGGGGCTGAAAATGCTTCATTTTTTCTGTTTCCGGCGTCATACGTGTCGCCGGAAGTTGCGTCATTTTTGACGTTCTTTTGCGCCAAAAGTGTCGGCGTTCCGGATGTGGCGTCATTTTTGGCGCCAAAAGCATTTAGGCGCCAAATAATGTGGGCGTCATTTTTGGCGCTAAAAAAATATGGGCGTCACTATTGTCGCCACATTATTTAAGTCTCATTATTTATTGCTTCTGGTTGCTAGAAGCTTGTTCACTGGCATTTTTTCCCATTCCTGAAACTGTCATTTAAGGAATTTGATCAATTTTGCTTTATATGTTGTTTTTTCTATTACATATTGCAAGATGTCCCACGTTGAAACTGAGTCAGAAGATACTTCTGGAAAATCGCTGCCTGGTTCTGGAGCTACCAAAGCTAAGTGTATCTGCTGTAAACTTATGGTATCTGTTCCTCCAGCTGTTGTTTGTACTGTTTGTCATGACAAACTTGTTAATGCAGATAATATTTCCTTTAGTACTGTTACATTACCTGTTGCTGTTCCGTCAACATCTAATACTCAGAGTGTTCCTGATAACATAAGAGATTTTGTTTCTAAATCCATTAAGAAGGCTATGTCTGTTATTCCTCCTTCTAGTAATCCTAAAAAGTCTTTTAAAACTTCTCATTTTTCAGATGAATTTTTAAATGAACATCATCATTCTGATTCTGATAATAGTTCTTCTGGTTCAGAGGATTCTGTCTCAGAGGTTGATGCTGATAAATCTTCATATTTATTTAAAATGGAATTTATTCGTTCTTTACTTAAAGAAGTCCTAATTGCATTAGAAATTGAGAATTCTGGTCCTCTTGATACTAAATCTAAACGTTTAGATAAGGTTTTTAAATCTCCTGTAGTTATTCCAGAAGTTTTTCCTGTCCCTGGTGCTATTTCTGAAGTAATTTCCAGGGAATGGAATAATTTGGGTAATTCATTTACTCCTTCTAAACGTTTTAAGCAATTATATCCTGTGCCATCTGACAGATTAGAGTTTTGGGACAAAATCCCTAAGGTTGATGAGGCTGTCTCTACTCTTGCTAAGCGTACTACTATTCCTACGGCAGATGGTACTTCCTTTAAGGATCCTTTAGATAGGAAAATTGAATCCTTTCTAAGAAAAGCTTACTTGTGTTCAGGTAATCTTCTTAGACCTGCTATATCTTTAGCGGATGTTGCTGCAGCTTCAACTTTTTAGTTAGAAGCTTTAGCGCAACAAGTAACAGATCATAATTCTCATAGCATTATTATTATTCTTCAACATGCTAATAATTTTATTTGTGATGCCATCTTTGATATCATTAGAGTTGATGTCAGGTATATGTCTCTAGCTATTTTAGCTAGAAGAGCTTTATGGCTTAAAACTTGGAATGCTGATATGTCTTCTAAGTCTACTCTGCTTTCCCTTTCTTTCCAGGGTAATAAATTGTTTGGTTCTCAGTTGGATTCTATTATCTCAACTGTTACTGGAGGGAAAGGAACTTTTTTACCACAGGATAAAAAATCTAAAGGTAAATTTAGGTCTAATAATCGTTTTCGTTCCTTTCGTCACAACAAGGAACAAAAACCTGATCCTTCATCCTCAGGAGCGGTATCAGTTTGGAAACCATCTCCAGTCTGGAATATATCCAAGCCTTTTAGAAAATCAAAGCCAGCTCCTAAGTCCACATGAAGGTGCGGCCCTCATTCCAGCTCAGCTGGTAGGGGGCAAATTACGTTTTTTCAAAGAAATTTGGATCAATTCCGTTCACAATCTTTGGATTCAGAACATTGTTTCAGAAGGGTACAGAATTGGCTTCAAGATAAGGCCTCCTGCAAAGAGATTTTTTCTTTCCCGTGTCCCAGTAAACCCAGCGAAGGATCAAGCATTTCTGAAATGTGTTTCAGATCTAGAGTTGGCTGGAGTAATTATGCCAGTTCCAGTTCTGGAACAGGGACTGGGGTTTTATTCAAATCTCTTCATTGTACCAAAGAAGGAGAATTCCTTCAGACCAGTTCTGGATCTAAAAATATTGAATCGTTATGTAAGGATACCAACATTCAAAATGGTAACTGTAAGGACTATCCTGCCTTTTGTTCAGCAAGGGCATTATATGTCTACAATAGATTTACAGGATGCATATCTGCATATTCTGATTCATCCAGATCACTATCAGTTTCTGAGATTCTCTTTCCTAGACAAGCATTACCAGTTTGTGGCTCTGCCGTTTGGCCTAGCTACAGCTCCAAGAATTTTTACGAAGGTTCTCGGTGCCCTTCTGTCTGTAATCAGAGAACAGGGTATTGTGGTATTTCCTTATTTGGACGATATCTTGGTACTTTCTCAGTCTTCACTTTTAGCAGAATCTCATACGAATCGACTTGTGTTGTTTCTTCAACATCATGGTTGGAGGATCAATTTACCAAAAAGTTCATTGATTCCTCAGACACAGGTAACCTTAGGTTTCCAGATAGATTCAGTGTCCATGACTCTATCTTTGACAGAGTTTCTTTCGAAACCTTCAGTCACAATCATTCCCTTCGGTAGCCTTATGCATGGAAATTCTAGGTCTTATGACTGCTGCATCGGGCGCGATCCCCTTTGCTCGTTTTCACATGCGGCCTCTTCAGCTCTGTATGCTGAACCAGTGGTGCAGGGATTACACAAAGATATCTCAATTAATATCTTTAAAACCGATTTACGACACTCTCTGACGTGGTGGACAGATCACCATCATTTAGTTCAGGGGGCTTCTTTTGTTCTTCCGACCTGGACTGTAATTTCAACAGATGCAAGTCTTACAGGTTGGGGAGCTGTGTGGGGGTCTCTGACAGCACAAGGGGTTTGGGAATCTCAGGAGGTGAGATTACCGATCAATATTTTGGAACTCCGTGCAATTTTCAGAGCTCTTCAGTCTTGGCCTCTTCTAAAGAGAGAATCGTTCATTTGTTTTCAGACAATGTCACAACTGTGGCATACATCAATCATCAAGGAGGGACTCACAGTCCTCTGGCTATGAAAGAAGTATCTCAAATTCTGGTATGGGCGGAATCCAGCTCCTGTCTAGTTTCTGCGGTTCATATCCCAGGTATAGACAATTGGGAAGCGGATTATCTCAGTCGCAAAACGTTACATCCGGGCGAATGGTCTCTTCACCCAGAGGTATTTCTTCAGATTGTTCAAATGTGGGGACTTCCAGAAATAGATTTGATGGCCTCTCATCTAAACAAGAAACTTCCCAGGTATCTGTCCAGATCAAGGGATCCTCAAGCGGTAGCAGTGGATGCATTGTCACTTCCTTGGAAGTATCATCCTGCCTATATCTTTCCGCCTCTAGTTCTTCTTCCAAGAGTAATCTCCAAGATTCTGAAGGAATGCTCGTTTGTTCTGCTGGTGGCTCCAGCATGGCCTCACAGGTTTTGGTATGCGAATCTTGTCTGGATGGCCTCTTGCCAACCGTGGACTCTTCCGTTAAGGCCAGACCTTCTGTCGCAAGGTCCTTTTTTCCATCAGGATCTCAAATCCTTAAATTTAAAGGTATGGAGATTGAACGCTTGATTCTTAGTCAAAGAGGTTTCTCTGACTCTGTGATTAATACTATGTTACAGGCTCGTAAATCTGTATCTAGGGAGATATATTATAGAGTCTGGAAGACTTATATTTCTTGGTGTCTTTCTCATCATTTTTCCTGGCATTCTTTTAGAATTCCGAGAATTTTACAGTTTCTTCAGGATGGTTTGGATAAAGGTTTGTCTGCAAGTTCCTTGAAAGGACAAATCTCTGCTCTTTCTGTTCTTTTTCACAGAAAGATTGCTAATCTTCCTGATATTCATTGTTTTGTACAAGCTTTGGTTCGTATAAAACCTGTCATTAAGTCAATTTCTCCTCCTTGGAGTTTGAATTTGGTTCTGAGGGCTCTTCAAGCTCCTCCGTTTGAACCTATGCATTCATTGGACATTAAATTACTTTCTTGGAAAGTTTTGTTCCTTTTGGCCATCTCTTCTGCCAGAAGAGTTTCTGAATTATCTGCTCTTTCTTGTGAGTCTCCTTTTCTGATTTTTCACCAGGATAAGGCGGTGTTGCGAACTTCTTTTAAATTTTTACCTAAGGTTGTGAATTCCAACAACATTAGTAGAGAAATTGTGGTTCCTTCATTATGTCCTAATCCTAAGAATTCTAAGGAGAAATCATTGCATTCTTTGGATATAGTTAGAGCTTTGAAATATTATGTTGAAGCTACTAAGAATTTCCGAAAGACTTCTAGTCTATTTGTTATCTTTTCCGGTTCTAGGAAAGGTCAGAAGGCCTCTGCCATTTCTTTGGCATCTTGGTTGAAATCTTTAATTCATCATGCTTATGTCGAGTCGGGTAAAACTCCGCCTCAAAGGATTACAGCTCATTCTACTAGGTCAGTTTCTACTTCCTGGGCGTTTAGGAATGAAGCTTCGGTTGATCAGATTTGCAAAGCAGCAACTTGATCTTCTTTGCATACTTTTACTAAATTCTACCATTTTGATGTGTTTTCTTCTTCTGAAGCTGTCTTTGGTAGAAAAGTACTTCAGGCAGCTGTTTCAGTTTGAATCTTCTGCTTATATTTTCAGTTTTTTTCTTTATAAGATTTAAACTTTATTTTTGGGTGTGGATTTTTTTCAGCGGAATTGGCTGTCTTTATTTTATCCCTCCCTCTCTAGTGACTCTTGCGTGTAAGATCCACATCTTGGGTAGTCATTATCCCATACATCACTAGCTCATGGACTCTTGCTAATTACATGAAAGAAAACATAATTTATGTAAGAACTTACCTGATAAATTCATTTCTTTCATATTAGCAAGAGTCCATGAGGCCCACCCTTTTTTTGTGGTGGTTATGATTTTTTTGTATAAAGCACAATTATTCCAATTCCTTATATTTATGCTTTGCACTTTTTTCTTATCACCCCACTTCTTGGCTATTCGTTAAACTGATTTGTGGGTGTGGTGAGGGGTGTATTTATAGGCATTTTGAGGTTTGGGAAACTTTGCCCCCTCCTGGTAGGAATGTATATCCCATACGTCACTAGCTCATGGACTCTTGCTAATATGAAAGAAATGAATTTATCAGGTAAGTTCTTACATAAATTATGTTATTTATTAAAAACAAAAGTTAAAAAACACAACAGAACAATTGCTGTGTTACGTGGATAAAAAAGGGGTTAACAGTGACCCCAATAATACAACGCGTTTCTCGGTTTTGCACCGTTTCATCAGGCATAAAATTGTTCTTATTCCTACCTCTCCTGCCTCTGCTTTATATAGCCAGCTAACAAACATTATCCTCCTTTCAGAGGGGTGTATTTAACAATTAATCACTGACACCTGTCTAAGGTGGCTAGTCTCCTAATTACAAAATGTTAAGGAAATCCAATGTACTTATATATGCAAGAAAACTGTCTATTTGTTGTTTATGATATACGTGTATATGTACAAAAGACTAGCTTTCTATCTGATATACGTATGTGTATAAGTGTAAGGGGGATTTTCTTTCTATTCCATTTATTCTATAGATCTCCCAACAGTGATAGTCTATTCCTATACTATATATGTTATATGGCTCATCCATCAGTAATATTTCCCTATATTAATTCCCTATATTAATTGGCAGGGGTGCATATGAATTTTAACCTCTGTGGGGTTTTTTCCTATATCTAGAAATATTCATAGCCAGAAACTTTTTACAAAATAATCTGTTCTCTTAATAATATGTCCTAACGTTGTACTTTATAGGTATTAATGGGGGTTTCTATACTACGGTAATTTTACCAATGCTGCACTCCACAAGCAGCATATATGAAATTTACAGCGAAACGTTAACCCAATATTGACTTGGCTCAACTAAATGGTATGCACTGTATTATAAATATTGCCCTAGTGTTCCGATTTCTTTAGATAAATTTGTAATTTTTATAATTACATAGTATATTCGATCCCAAAATGTGATAAAAATCACACATAATAAATATCAAAATAAACCACGATTGTGGAGCAAAACACAGTCTAAAATCTAGTATATAAATACGAAAAAATCAAATTTATGTTGATAAATCTTGGAGTAATGCATAAAATAGCATATGGTGAATATTAATATGGTATATAATATAACATAATATGTCTCAAAATGTGATGTTGCAACTAAATGTGACAGTAATATAAAGGTGATTAGACCATCTAATGTGATAAAAATGTGTCAAGATAATCTATTTATAAATTCATAGAAAATACTTATTCACTAAAGATTAAAACTGTATCTAAAAAATACTAATACTAAAGTGATTCCTAACTCTAAGTGTCCTCTATATGTGAAAAAAGCAGCATATATGAAATTTACAGCAAAACATTAACCCAATATTGACTTGGCTCAACTAAATGGTATGCACTGTATTATAAATAGTGCCCTAGTGTTCCGATTTCTTTAGATAAATTTGTAATTTTTATAATTACATAGTATATTCGATCCCAAAATGTGATAAAAATCACACATAATAAATATCAAAATAAACCACGATTGTGGAGCAAAACACAGTTTAAAATCTAGTATATAAATACGAGAAAATCAAATTTATGTTGATAAATCTTGGAGTAATGCATAAAGTAGCATATGGTGAATATTAATTTGGTGTATAATATAACATAATATGTCTCAAAGTGTGATGTTGCAACTAAATGTGACAGTAATATAAAGGTGATTACAGCATTAAGAAATCTGATCTGGGGTGAGCTGCTACACCTGCCAAAAATTTGCAGCTTGTTTCTACCAGCACATAAGTGTGCTCATAGAGTATCATCACAGTACTACCTGAGAGGTGAGCTGCCACACCTATTTGAATCTGCAGCCTGCTACTACCAGCACATTGGTGTGCTTGTGAAGTGTGTGAGTACCCATTTGGCTCTACTACTGTTATTACTGATTTTTATATCTGTTGATCCTACACATGAGGCACCCCTCTATTTTCTTCTATTCCTCAGAGTGGTAGGTGCCCGAAGCTAAGCTGGAGGAGGATGGTGCGTCAAGGTTCCGAGCGGAAGCTGTAGAAGATTGGGTGTCCTGTGTTAGCCAGTCAACTATGTCCTCAGAAATGTTTGAGTTCGGGGTATGTGGCCTCTGAACACTGGGCATTATTCTAGGGCCAAAGGGAATCACAGCACCACGAACACGACGGACCCTGCGGGGTGGCCTGCCTCTGCCTGTCATTTTTTTTTTTTCGATTAGTGGTACTATGCGTGCAAGCTACTGTGACAACAGATATGAGTGGCACTGTGCACTGGCAGAAGTTGGCAGAGTAGACGCTGTAAGCCTGACACACATACTTGCAGACAACTAACTGCTATTCAATCTATTACAGTCAAAATTGTATTTTTTTTTTTAAATGTACACTACTGTTACACCAGATATGAGTTGCACTAGGGTGACACTGTGCCCTGACAGGCAGGCACTGAAACGCACACGTGTGAAGGAAACTGACTGCTATTATTTAACACAGTCAAAAAAGTGTTGTTTTTTTTAAATCTACACTACTGTTACACCAGATATGAGTTGCACTGGGGTGACACTGTGCCCTGGCAGGCAGGCACTGAAACGCACACGTGTGAAGGAAACTGACTGCTATTATTTAACACAGTCAAAAAAGTGTTTTTTTTTTTTAAAATCTACACTACTGTTACACCAGATATGAGTTGCACTGGGGTGACACTGTGCCCTGGCAGGCAGGCACTGAAACGCACACGTGTGAAGGAAACTGACTGCTATTATTTAACACAGTCAAAAAAGTGTTTTTTTTTTTTTTTTTTTTAAATCTACACTACTGTTACACCACATATGAGTTGCACTGGGGTGACACTGTGCCCTGGCAGGCAGGCACTTAAACGCACACGTGTGAAGGAAACTGACTGCTATTATTTAACACAGTCAAAAAAGTGTTTTAAATCTACTCTACTGTTACACCAGATATGAGTGGTGGCACTGGGCAAGTGGGCACAGTATACGGTGTGAGCCTGACACACATGCTAGCAGGCAGGCAACTGCAATTAGATTACACAGGGGGAAAAAAAAGCAGATGTTCTAGCCCTAAAAAGGGCTTTTTGGGGTGCTGTCCTTACAGCAGAGATCAGATGAGTCCTTCAGGACTGTAGTGGACACTGAATACACTAGCCCAGCAGCAGCTACACTGTCCCTCCTCTCACTAACAATGCAGCTTCCGAATGAATCTAAAATGGATGCTGTCTGGGAGGGAGAGTCTGCTGCTGATTGGCTGGAATGTGCCTGCTGACTGTGAGGTACAGGGTCAAAGTATTACTCAATGATGACGAATAGGGGGCGGATCGAACATCCCATATGTTCGCCCGCCGCGGCGAACGCGAACATGCTATGTTTGCCGGGAACTATTCGCCAGCGAACTATTCGCGAAATCACTAATCTTGAGGCGTGTTAATGTCCCTTTAAGGGAATACCAACCCTCTCCCCACCCAGCTCTTTTAAGCCCTGTGCTACTTCGCAGCACTGGGGCTTGGTATCATCACCACTAAAATGTGAGCAATTCTAGAACACTAGACCACCAGGGATGAGAGGTAAATGCAGGGGGGGGGGGGGGACTTACTATAAGCTCTGAATGTTGAACCCCTTTGTTGACAACATATGGTCATCATCGGCGTTAAATACATTCTGCACATTTACGTCATTCCCCCTTAAAATCCATTTAAAAATATGTTAACAAATCCAGTTATTGTATAGGTATAGAATTCCAATTCACAACTTTGGGGTCCATAACAATCCTTTAAAGGTACACTAAACCCAAAAATTTTCTTTCATGATTTACATAGAGAATACAATTTTGAACAATATTCCAATCTACTTCTATTATCTATTTTACTTAATTTTTTAAATATCATTTGTTGAAGAAATAGCATTGCACATGGGTGAGCCAATCACACGAGACATCTATGTGCAGCAACCAATCAGCAGCTACTGAGCCTATCTAGATATGCTTTTAAGCAAAGCATATCAAGAGAATAAAACAAATTAGATGATAGAAGCAAATAACAAAGTTGTTTAAAATTGCATTCTCTTTCTAAATCATGAAAGAAAATTTTTGGGTTTCATGTCCCTTTAAGGATACATATCTAATGGTTTTCAACAGAAAATTATCGTTAAAGTCTATGGAGATTTGTGTTGATATATTAGTTAATACGTTTTCCCAAAGGTTTGTGATCGTATATTTTTCTTTCCTAAGATATAGTGAGTCCACAACGTCATCAATTACTAGTGGAAATATCTCTCCTGTCCAGCAGGAGGCAGCAAAGAGCATCACAGAAAAGCTGTTAAATACCACTCCCCTTCCCATAGTCCCCAGTCATTCTCTTTGCCTCTGTCAATGGAGGAGGTGAAGTTTAGTGTCTGAAGAGATGAAATCTTTTATGGAAATAGTTTTCTCTGCAAGCAAGGATTTGAATATAGATATAGTCCATGTCAATCTCTGCCGCAGAGTAGCGGTGGCTTTTAAGCAGTTAGGAAGTTGTAAGGTGCTGCTTACTTTTTTTCCTAACATATTGCTGCCCTAAATATAGAAAGCCAGAGTTGGATACTCTGATCTTTGCTTTTTCCACAGGTCTCTGTTAAGAATTTGTGTCCTTTCATGCCTTTGTGAGCTGTCTTCCTGCCGGACAGCTAGACTGCAGGTAAAAGATTTTTTGTCTTCTAGGTATAGGAGACTTTGCACTTTTAAAAGCGTTATTATTTATATTCTGCAGTTTTTCATTCTGTGATTTAGTAATCCTTTTAATAGGATTCGATAGGCAGTATGCAGGCACTATCGGCTAGATTTGGAGTTTGGCGGTAAAAGGGCTGTTAACGCTCCGCGGGTTTTTTTCTGGCCGCACCATAAATTTAACTCTGGTATCGAGAGTTAAAACAAATGCTGCGTTAGGCTCTAAAAAAGGAGCGTAGAGCATATTTACCGCAAATGCAACTCTCGATACCAGAGTTGCTTACGGACGTGGCCGGCCTCAAAAACGTGCTCGTGCACGATTCTCCCATAGGAAACAATGGGGCTGTTTGAGCTGAAAAAAAACCTAACACCTTCAAAAAAGCAGCGTTCAGCTCCTAACGCAGCCCCATTGTTTCCTATGGGGAAACACTTCCTACGTCTGCACCTAACACTCTAACATGTACCCCGAGTCTAAACACCCCTACCCTTACACTTATTAACCCCTAATCTGCCGCCCCCGCTATCGCTGACCCCTGCATTACACTTTTAACCCCTAATCTGCCGCTCCGTAAACCGCCGCCACCTACGTTATCCCTATGTACCCCTAATCTGCTGCCCTAACATCGCCGACCCCTATGTTATATTTATTAACCCCTAATCTGCCCCCCACAACGTCGCCGACACCTACCTACACTTATTAACCCCTAATCTGCCGAGCGGACCTGAGCGCTACTATAATAAATGTATTAACCCCTAATCCGCCTCACTAACCCTATCATAAATAGTATTAACCCCTAATCTGCCCTCCCTAACATCGCCGACACCTACCTTCAATTATTAACCCCTAATCTGACGACCGGAGCTCACCGCTATTCTAATAAATGTATTAACCGCTAAAGCTAAGTCTAACCCTAACACTAACACCCCCCTAAGTTAAATATAATTTTTATCTAACGAAATAAATTAACTCTTATTAAATAAATGATTCCTATTTAAAGCTAAATACTTACCTGTAAAATAAATCCTAATATAGCTACAATATAAATTACATTTATATTATAGCTATTTTAGGATTAATATTTATTTTACAGGCAACTTTGTAATTATTTTAACCAGGTACAATAGCTATTAAACAGTTAAGAACTATTTAATAGTTACCTAGTTAAAATAATTACAAATTTACCTGTAAAATAAATCCTAACCTAAGATATAATTAAACCTAACACTACCCTATCAATAAAATAATTAAATAAACTACCTACAATTACCTACAATTAACCTAACACTACACTATCAATAAATTAATTAAACACAATTGCTACAAATAAATACAATTAAATAAACTATCTAAAGTACAAAAAATAAAAAAGAACTAAGTTACAGAAAATAAAAAAATATTTACAAACATAAGAAAAATATTACAACAATTTTAAACTAATTACACCTACTCTAAGCCCCCTAATAAAATAACAAAGACCCCCAAAATAAAAAATTCCCTACCCTATTCTAAAATACAAAAATTACAAGCTCTTTTACCTTACCAGCCCTGAACAGGGCCCTTTGCGGGGCATGCCCCAAGAATTTCAGCTCTTTTGCCTGTAAAAAAAAACATACAATACCCCCCCCCCAACATTACAACCCACCACCCACATACCCCTAATCTAACCCAAACCCCCTTAAATAAACCTAACACTAATCCCCTGAAGATCTTCCTACCTTGTCTTCACCATCCAGGTATCACCGATCCGTCCTGGCTCCAAGATCTTCATCCAACCCAAGCGGGGGTTGGCGATCCATAATCCGGTGCTCCAAAGTCTTCCTCCTATCCGGCAAGAAGAGGACATCCGGACCGGCAAACATCTTCTCCAAGCGGCATCTTCTATGTTCTTCCATCCGATGACGACCGGCTCCATCTTGAAGACCTCCAGCGCGGATCCATCCTCTTCTTCCGACGACTAGACGACGAATGACGGTTCCTTTAAGGGACGTCATCCAAGATGGCGTCCCTCGAATTCCGATTGGCTGATAGGATTCTATCAGCCAATCGGAATTAAGGTAGGAATATTCTGATTGGCTGATGGAATCAGCCAATCAGAATCAAGTTCAATCCGATTGGCTGATCCAATCAGCCAATCAGATTGAGCTCGCATTCTATTGGCTGATCGGAACAGCCAATAGAATGCGAGCTCAATCTGATTGGCTGATTGGATCAGCCAATCGGATTGAACTTGATTCTGATTGGCTGATTCCATCAGCCAATCAGAAAATTCCTACCTTAATTCCGATTGGCTGATAGAATCCTATCAGCCAATCGGAATTCGAGGGACGCCATCTTGGATGACGTCCCTTAAAGGAACCGTCATTCGTCGTCTAGTCGTCGGAAGAAGAGGATGGATCCGCGCTGGAGGTCTTCAAGATGGAGCCGGTCGTCATCGGATGGAAGAACATAGAAGATGCCGCTTGGAGAAGATGTTTGCCGGTCCGGATGTCCTCTTCTTGCCGGATAGGAGGAAGACTTTGGAGCACCGGATTATGGATCGCCAACCCCCGCTTGGGTTGGATGAAGATCTTGGAGCCAGGACGGATCGGTGATACCTGGATGGTGAAGACAAGGTAGGAAGATCTTCAGGGGATTAGTGTTAGGTTTATTTAAGGGGGTTTGGGTTAGATTAGGGGTATGTGGGTGGTGGGTTGTAATGTTGGGGGGGGGGTATTGTATGTTTTTTTTTACAGGCAAAAGAGCTGAAATTCTTGGGGCATGCCCCACAAAGGGCCCTGTTCAGGGCTGGTAAGGTAAAAGAGCTTGTAATTTTTGTATTTTAGAATAGGGTAGGGAATTTTTTATTTTGGGGGTCTTTGTTATTTTATTAGGGGGCTTAGAGTAGGTGTAATTAGTTTAAAATTGTTGTAATATTTTTCTTATGTTTGTAAATATTTTTTTATTTTCTGTAACTTAGTTCTTTTTTATTTTTTGTACTTTAGATAGTTTATTTAATTGTATTTATTTGTAGCAATTGTGTTTAATTAATTTATTGATAGTGTAGTGTTAGGTTAATTGTAGGTAATTGTAGGTAGTTTATTTAATTATTTTATTGATAGGGTAGTGTTAGGTTTAATTATATCTTAGGTTAGGATTTATTTTACAGGTAAATTTGTAATTATTTTAACTAGGTAACTATTAAATAGTTCTTAACTATTTAATAGCTATTGTACCTGGTTAAAATAATTACAAAGTTGCCTGTAAAATAAATATTAATCCTAAAATAGCTATAATATAAATGTAATTTATATTGTAGCTATATTAGGATTTATTTTACAGGTAAGTATTTAGCTTTAAATAGGAATCATTTATTTAATAAGAGTTAATTTATTTCGTTAGATAAAAATTATATTTAACTTAGGGGGGTGTTAGTGTTAGGGTTAGACTTAGCTTTAGGGGTTAATACATTTATTAGAATAGCGGTGAGCTCCGGTCGGCAGATTAGGGGTTAATAATTGAAGGTAGGTGTCGGCGATGTTAGGGAGGGCAGATTAGGGGTTAATACTATTTATGATAGGGTTAGTGAGGCGGATTAGGGGTTAATAACTTTATTATAGTAGCGCTCAGGTCCGCTCGGCAGATTAGGGGTTAATAAGTGTAGGTAGGTGTCGGCGACGTTGTGGGGGGCAGATTAGGGGTTAATAAATATAACTTAGGGGTCGGCGATGTTAGGGGCAGCAGATTAGGGGTACATAGGGATAACGTAGGTGGCGGCGATTTGCGGTCGGAAGATTAGGGGTTAATTATTTTAAGTAGCTTGCGGCGACGTTGTGGGGGGCAAGTTAGGGGTTAATAAATATAATATAGGGGTCGGCGGGGTTAGGGGCAGCAGATTAGGGGTACATAAGTATAACGTAGGTGGCGGTCGGCAGATTATGGGTTAAAAATTTTAATCGAGTGGCGGCGGTGTGGGGGGAGCTCGGTTTAGGGGTACATAGGTAGTTTATGGGTGTTAGTGTACTTTAGGGTACAGTAGTTAAGAGCTTTATAAACCGGCGTTAGCCAGAAAGCTCTTAACTCCTGCTATTTTCAGGCGGCTGGAATCTTGTCGTTAGAGCTCTAACGCTCACTGCAGAAACGACTCTAAATACCAGCGTTAGAAAGATCCCATTGAAAAGATAGGCTACGCAAATGGCGTAGGGGGATCTGCGGTATGGAAAAGTCGCGGCTGAAAAGTGAGCGTTAGACCCTTTAATCACTGACTCCAAATACCAGCGGGCGGCCAAAACCAGCGTTAGGAGCCTCTAACGCTGGTTTTGACGGCTACCGCCGAACTCTAAATCTAGGCCTATGTGATTTGGGATTTGCATGTTAGGACCGGGTGTTGTAAATTTTTTAATGTTGGCAAATGTTTGTTTTTGTTTGGGTAGTAACGGTTGTTGCTATGTCTGTTTAAAATTGCACGCCTTTTTTCTTGTTTGCGCTTTTCCGGATGTGCTGGTCATGTGATCCTTGTGTTTCAGTTATATGGAACGGATCAACGTCTCTGTGTTGTTGCTGCAGTCTGTCTCAGTGTATGTGCAGTTGCCTGTCATTTTCTGTGTCCTCTTCAAGTCTCCTGGAGTTGTAGTAAGCACCTTAGTACTGCTGAGATGCAGAGGTTGTCAATCTTTAGTTTTTTTTTATAACAAGCTGTGTCTGCACTTCCATGTTTAACATGAATTGGGAAGTTCACAACATTCTGAATCAAATTACAAGAATGGAAAACAAAATAAATAATGAAAGTATAATGCAAAGTTGTTTTAGTACATGTAATTAAACAATTTATAATAATATCTTAAGGCGTGTTAATGTCCCTTTAAGGGAGCTGAGATGAAGCGGTTGGAACACCAACCCCCTCCCCATCCAGCTGTTTTTTTTACATTTTTCTTAAAGTGACAGTTGTCCTTTATTCAAATTAAGTTCCTGGGGCTGATTTTCCTTAGCTATGGACATGGATAATGATGATATTGTTTTTAATAAATGTTTATTATGTTTAGAGGCACAAATTGTTTCTCCTTTGCAATTTTGTACTACTTTTTTAGCTAGAACGCTACAATGTAAAGAAAAATTATTGCCTTATGAGCCTAATGTCTCTCAGAATGAGGCTGTTCAGGCAGTGCCGCAGCCTTCTCCTCAAATGTCACAAGCCTCTATGGTGTCACATGCAGTGCCCTGCGGTATATTTGCCTGCATATTTTGCTGTTTCTTAGCTAAGTGACAATTGCATATACAATTAGAAGATATGTTATGTGTGATTTCACAGCTTTGATGCATTTACCTAGGTATAATTGTTCAAAATGACTGATTGTAACACACCTGTTTTCATTAATCTAATTACTTCAATAAAGATTTTTTTTTTTTTTAAATGTATTAGTGGTAAAACAATGCTTTATATATTTGTGTATGGGCATTGCTCTTTTACAGCCCATTAAATCCCTAATCTTAAAAATAAAAAAAAAAAAAAAAATAAAAAAAAAATACTAAAACTAAGCCCCAAATAGGTACTCATCATTCCTGAAGTCTTCTTCAAGGCGGCTTCATCATCTTCTATCTTCATCCGGAGCGAAGGCGGCGAGGAGCTGGCTTCCCCAATGCACGGATCCTCAGAGGCGGTCCTCAGTGGTGGTTCTAAGTGGCGGCCTTTAGCGGCAGCGAACCCCAGCGGCGTGGAGGCTCCTCTTCAAGTGATCGTCCGTCGCATGCTGAAGATTGAATGCAAGGTATCCCATATTTATTGGGGTACCTTGCATTCCTATTGGCTGAAATTTTGCAATCAGCCAATAGGTTGAGAGCTACTGAAATCTTATTGGCTGATTTGAACAGCCAATAGGATTTCAGTAGCTCTAAACCTATTAGCTGATTTCAAAATTTCAGCCAATATGAATGCAAGCTAACCCAAATTGAATGCAGTACCTTGCATTCAATTTTCAGTGTACGCCGGAGATCGGATGAAAAGGAGCCTACACATCGCTAAGGATCGCCGCCGCTGAGGATCGCCGATCCAGATCCGCGCATCGAGGAAGACCAATCCGCATGTCCGCTCCGCACCGCCTTCCTCCGGATGAAGATAGAAGATGATGGAACCGCCTGGAAGAAGACCTTCACTGCCGGACTTCAGGAACGGTAAGTACCTATTTGGGGGTTTTAGGATTTATTTTTTTTAAGATTATTGATTTAAAGGGATAGGAAAGTCAAAATTAAACTTGCATGATTCAGATAGAGCATATCATTTTAAGACACTTTTAAATTTGCTTCTATTTTCAAATGTGCTTTGTTCTCTTTCAAATGTGCTTTGTTGAAAATGAATACGCACATATCCCACACTAGTGGGAGCTGATGCTAATTGGTGCCTGCACACATTTGTCTTTTTTGATTGGCTGACTAGATGTGTTCATCTTGCTGCCAGTAGTTCAATGCTGTTCCTTCAGCAAACGGTTACAAGTGAACAAAGCAAATTTGATAATGTAAGTAAATTGGAAAGTTGTATAAAATTCTTTGTTCTATCCAAAACATGAAAGAACATTTTGGAGTTTCCTGTCCCTTTAATGGGCTGTAAAAAGAGCTGATTGCCCTTGTAAGGGCAGTAAAAGAGCTGAATGCCCTTTTAAGGGCAATGCCCATACAAATGCCCCTTTTGGGACAATGGATAGCTTAGGTTTTTTGAGTGTTAGTTTTTTTTTTCTTTTGAGAAGGTTGGTTGGGTGGGGGGTTTTATTGTTACGGGGTAATTGGTATTTTTTAAGTAAAAGAGCTGTTTAACTTAGGGCAATGCCCTACAAAAGACCCTTTTAAGGGCAATTGGTAGTTTAGTATTAGATTAGGGGGTGTTTTTCATATGGGTATTAGTTTAGGTTTATTTTTTTAATTTTGGATAGCGTTGTTTATTTTTTTCTGTAATTTTACTTTTTTTTATTTTTTTGTAACTTTAGATTGGGGGTTTGTATTTTTTAAACATAGACTGCCCTCTGGGTAGACTTATCACCCTAGTGGGTAATAAAGGGATTATCTATCTTTTAAAACAATGAAAATTATGGGGTAAACTGTCCCTCTAACTTGATGAAAACTTCTAAAAAAACATATTTATGCAATATTCATATTTAATAAAGGTTTTAACTATGTATTTACTATAAATATTTCACATTTCAATGTTCTGCAAATAGCACAATATATTCTAAGTATTTATAAATAAATATTCCTATACATACACACACACATATATATATATATATATATATATATATATATATATAAACACCAAGTAGCGCACTCTCACTCGCCAACAATAACTCCAGACCAGGGTGCTCAAAAAATATTCATCAATGTCCCATAATAAGCACTCACTGGGTTTAAACACAGCAAATTTTAATAAGCAGTGACGTTTCGGGGCATTCACCCCTTCCTCAGACGTCTGAGGAAGGGGTAAATGCTCCGAAACGTCACTGCTTATTAAAATTTGCTGTGTTTAAAACCAGTGTGTGCTTATTTTGGGACATTGATATATATATATATATATATATATACTGTATCTGCATATATCTATACCTATATGTAATCATGTATATATATATATATATATATATATATATATATATATATATATATATATATATAGGGATAAATATATAATGCATATATGAAATATTCATTTCAGGTTAGAGCTAATGAGAATATGCTATGTGTTTTTTTTTTTAACTTTTTCTTCTCCATTGGCTTCTATGGGGAATACGAATGTGCTATGTTGTTTGCACGATATTTAGGTGTTAGGTTTTTTTTTTTTAAACCTTTTTTTACTCCATTGACTTCTATAGGGAATACGAATATGCAATAGTGCTTGCGGATATTGAGGTGTTAAGTTATGGGTAAATGCGTAAACGCTTTTTTTTAGATTTTTACTTTATTGGTGATTTTGTTTATCGCTAGAGATAAAACTGTTTACTTTCAACTTGTAACACCAGCGCAACCCGAGTAGTGCAAAAATAAAAATACTAGCGGAGTTAAACACTAAAAACAGCTCAACTTGTAATCTAGTCCAAAATGTTTTAGAAAGGCAGATTTTAAGCTTGAATACTGTTTATCTCACTATGGGCCCGATGTTGTAAGCATTGACACAATAGCACTAAGTTATAAAAAATATCCGCATTGTGATTAAGATCGCAGGTGAAATGGTCTAAAGGGATGAAATGACTGTTAGAAGGTTCTCTAGCCAAGAAGCATTAAACTATATTTAACTGAGGGAGATGATGGTTCACTGGCACTGACAGAATGTTAAAAGCAATATCTTCAACTGCAGGGAAGGTGTAATGTAAACGGTCCCTTTACAAAGTAAATTTAAATGCGCAAACCGAATCTAAACCTCTTTTGTAACAATACAATAGTGAAAACCAGTACATGAATAATAAACCTATATGAGCTTGTGGGTATATTGTACATGTGTATATAGGGCCAGATTACAAGTGGCGCACTGAATTATTTTTTGCGAGCTAACTGCACTAAAAGTAAAAATGTATTGCTGTCGCATTAGCGCTGACATTAGAAGTTGAAAGTAAAAAGTTAACTTCGTCTCCCCATAGACTTATATGGGGTGAGCTTTTAGAAGAAAAAAACCTGATATCGCTTGCATGCTAACCTGACACTGAGATCAACCGAGCTAAAGCCAAAGTGAGTTAGGAAAACTTTACATTCCTGTGTTCTTCACATAGAAGAAAATTGTATTTTTATTTAAAAATAAATATATATATATGTATGATTATTTTTTTGTAAAATATATATCTTTACTTATACATCTATATGAATATATAAAGAGATAGATAGACTAAAACGAGAGATTGCACTCACTAGATTTGCAAATTAAAAGCAAAACAACTTTTAATCCATGATAATACTGGTGATGTTTCAGGGTGCGTAACCCCTTCCTCAGACCAAGGAAAGACTTGGTCTGAGGAAGGGGTTACGCACCTGAAACGTCACCAGTATTATTATGGATTAAAAGTTGTTTTGCTTTTTCTTTGTATATACACATATTAACACATAAATAATATATGTATATAGTCATATACATATACTATATATTTAACATTTGCGGCCATCGCTGTGCTACTTACCATCTTCGCTGCGCGAGGTTCTCATGCCGTCTGTCACAGAATGAGAACGAGGCTCCCATTGGAGCCTATGAAAGTTCAGTCCCTAGCAATGCGAACACAAGTTGGCATTCGCATTGCTGTAAACTTGTAATACCAACGCACATTAGCGTGCACTTGTATTAGTCAGTGAAGCGCTAATATCGCTTTCACAAAATCGATATTTAGTGCTCCACTTGTAATCTGGCACTTTTTGTTTTGGCTTATAGTTATTGATAATTATTTCTGTGATATAAAATGTGCATGAGGTCAAACTTAATGTAGGAGAAGCATTGCTTTTTTTGGAGGGTGTTTGCAGGGTGTTTGTATTTTTTTTACAGGTAAAAGAGCTAATTTATTTGGGGCAATGCCCTGCAAAAGGCCTTTTTAAGGGCCATTGGCAGTTTAGTTTAGGCTAGGGTTTTTTTTATTTTGAGGGGGCTTTTTTATTTTGATAGGGCTATTAGATTAGGAGTAATTCTTTTTTATTTTTGATAATTTGTTTTTTTTATTTTGTGTAATTTACAGTTTTTTTGGTAATTTAGATAATTGTATTTGATTATTTTTATTTTATTTTATTGTAATGTTAGGTTTTAGTGTAAGGCAGGTTAGGTTTTATTTTACAGGTAACTTTGTATTTATTTTAACTAGGTAGTTAGTAAATAGTTAATAACTATTTACTAACTAGTCTACCTAGTTAAAATAAATACAAATTTACCTGTGAAATAAAAATAAAACCTTAGGCCTAGATTTGGAGTTCGGCGGTAAAAGGGCTGTTAACGCTCCGCGGGCTTTTTTCTGGCCGCACCATAAATTTAACTCTGGTATCGAGAGTTTAAACAAATGCTGCGTTAGGCTCCAAAAAAGGAGCGTAGAGCATTTGTACCGCAAATGCAACTCTCAATACCAGAGTTGCTTACGGACGCGGCCGGCCTCAAAAACGTGCTCGTGCACGATTCTCCCATAGGAAACAATGGGGCTGTTTGAGCTGAAAAAAAACCTAACACCTGCAAAAAAGCAGCGTTCAGCTCCTAACGCAGCCCCATTGTTTCCTATGGGGAAACACTTGCTACGTCTGCACCTAACACTCTAACATGTACCCCGAGTCTAAACACCCCTAGCCTTACACTTATTAACCCCTAATCTGCCGCCCCCGCTATCGCTGACACCTGCATATTTTTTTTAACCCCTAATCTGCCGTTCCGTAAACCGCCGCAACCTACGTTATCCCTATGTACCCCTAATCTGCTGCCCTAACATCGCCGACCCCTATATTATATTTATTAACCCCTAATCTGCCCCCCTCAACGTCGCCGACACCTGCCTACACTTATTAACTCCTAATCTGCCGAGCGGACCTGAGCGCTACTATAATAAAGTTATTAACCCCTAATCCGCCTCACTAACCCTATCATAAATAGTATTAACCCCTAATCTGCCCTCCCTAACATCCCCGACACCTAACTTCAATTATTAACCCCTAATCTGCCGAGCGGACCTCACCGCTACTATAATAAATGTATTAACCCCTAAAGCTAAGTCTAACCCTAATACTAACACCCCCCTAAGTTAAATATAATTTACATCTAACGAAATAAATTAACTCTTATTAAATAACTTATTCCTATTTAAAGCTAAATACTTACCTGTAAAATAAATCCTAAAATAGCTACAATATAAATTATAATTATATTATAGCTATTTTAGGATTAATATTTATTTTACAGGCAACTTTTTAATTATTTTAACCAGGTACAATAGCTATTAAATAGTTAAGAACTATTTAATAGTTACCTAGTTAAAATAATAACAAATTTACCTGTAAAATAAATCCTAACCTAAGATATAATTAAACCTAACACTACCCTATCAATAAATTAATTAAATAAACTACCTACAATTACCTACAACTAACCTATCACTACACTATCAATAAATTAATTAAACACAATTGCTACAAATAAATACAATTAAATAAACTAGCTAAAGTACAAAAAATAAAAAAGAACTAAGTTACAAAAAATAATAAAATATTTACAAACATAAGAAAAATATTACAACAATTTTAAACTAATTACACCTACTCTAAGCCCCCTAATAAAATAACAAAGCCCCCCAAAATAAAAAATTCCCTACCCTATTCTAAATTAAAAAAGTTACAAGCTCTTTTACCTTACCAGCCCTGAACAGGGCCCTTTGCGGGGCATGCCCCAAAGAATTCAGCTCTTTTGCCTGTAAAAAAAACATACAATACCCCCCCCCAACATTACAACCCACCACCCACATACCCCTAATCTAACCCAAACCCCCCTTAAATAAACCTAACACTAAGCCCCTGAAGATCTTCCTACCTTGTCTTCACCATACCAGGTTCACCGATCCGTCCTGGCTCCAACATCTTCATCCAACCCAAGCGGGGGTTGGCGATCCATCATCCGGTGCTGAAGAGGTCCAGAAGAGGCTCCAAAGTCTTCCTCCTATCCGGCAAGAAGAGGACATCCGGACCGGCAAACATCTTCTCCAAGCGGCATCTTCAATCTTCTTCCATCCGGTGCGGAGCGGGTCCATCTTGAAGCAGGCGACGCGGATCCATCCTCTTCTTCCGTTGTCTCCCGACGAATGACGGTTCCTTTAAGGGACGTCATCCAAGATGGCGTCCCTCGAATTCCGATTGGCTGATAGGATTCTATCAGCCAATCGGAATTAAGGTAGGAATTTTCTGATTGGCTGATGGAA
Source organism: Bombina bombina (assembly GCF_027579735.1). Classification (NCBI taxonomy): domain Eukaryota; kingdom Metazoa; phylum Chordata; class Amphibia; order Anura; family Bombinatoridae; genus Bombina; species Bombina bombina. The sequence continues at coordinate 936,827,696 of NC_069503.1, forward strand.
TCAGCCAATCAGAATCAAGTTCAATCCGATTGGCTGATCCAATCAGCCAATCAGATTGAGCTCGCATTCTATTGGCTGATCGGAACAGCCAATAGAATGCGAGCTCAATCTGATTGGCTGATTGGATCAGCCAATCGGATTGAACTTGATTCTGATTGGCTGATTCCATCAGCCAATCAGAAAATTCCTACCTTAATTCCGATTGGCTGATAGAATCCTATCAGCCAATCGGAATTCGAGGGACGCCATCTTGGATGACGTCCCTTAAAGGAACCGTCATTCGTCGGGAGACAACGGAAGAAGAGGATGGATCCGCGTCGCCTGCTTCAAGATGGACCCGCTCCGCACCGGATGGAAGAAGATTGAAGATGCCGCTTGGAGAAGATGTTTGCCGGTCCGGATGTCCTCTTCTTGCCGGATAGGAGGAAGACTTTGGAGCCTCTTCTGGACCTCTTCAGCACCGGATGATGGATCGCCAACCCCCGCTTGGGTTGGATGAAGATGTTGGAGCCAGGACGGATCGGTGAACCTGGTATGGTGAAGACAAGGTAGGAAGATCTTCAGGGGCTTAGTGTTAGGTTTATTTAAGGGGGGTTTGGGTTAGATTAGGGGTATGTGGGTGGTGGGTTGTAATGTTGGGGGGGGGTATGGTATGTTTTTTTTTTACAGGCAAAAGAGCTGAAATCCTTGGGGCATGCCCCGCAAAGGGCCCTGTTCAGGGCTGGTAAGGTAAAAGAGCTTGTAACTTTTTTAATTTAGAATAGGGTAGGGAATTTTTTATTTTGAGGGGCTTTGTTATTTTATTAGGGGGCTTAGAGTAGGTGTAATTAGTTTAAAATTGTTGTAATATTTTTCTTATGTTTGTAAATATTTTATTATTTTTTGTAACTTAGTTCTTTTTTATTTTTTGTACTTTAGCTAGTTTATTTAATTGTATTTATTTGTAGGAATTGTGTTTAATTAATTTATTGATAGTGTAGTGTTAGGTTAATTGTAGGTAATTGTAGGTAGTTTATTTAATTAATTTATTGATAGGGTAGTGTTAGGTTTAATTATATCTTAGGTTAGGATTTATTTTACAGGTAAATTTGTTATTATTTTAACTAGGTAGCTATTAAATAGTTCTTAACTATTTAATAGCTATTGTACCTGGTTAAAATAAATACCAAGTTGCCTGTAAAATAAATATTAATCCTAAAATAGCTATAATATAATTATAATTTATATTGTAGCTATATTAGGGTTTATTTTACAGGTAAGTATTTAGCTTTAAATAGGAATCATTTATTTAATAAGAGTTAATTAATTTTGTTAGATTAAAATTATATTTAATTTAGGGGGGTGTTAGTGTTAGGGTTAGACTTAGCTTTAGGGGTTAATCAATTTATTAGAATAGCGGTGAACTCCGGTCGTCAGATTAGGGGTTAATAATTGAAGTTAGGTGTCGGCGATGTTAGGGAGGGCAGATTAGGGGTTAATACTATTTATGATAGGGTTAGTGAGGCGGGTTAGGGGTTAATAACTTTATTATAGTAGCGCTCAGGTCCGCTTGGCAGATTAGGGGTTAATAAGTGTAGGCAGGTGTCGGCGACGTTGAGGGGGGCAGATTAGGGGTTAATAAATATAATATAGGGGTCGGCGGTGTTAGGGGTAGCAGATTAGGGGTACATAGGGATAACGTAGGTGGCGGCGCTTTGCGGTCGGAAGATTAGGGGTTAATTATTTTAAGTAGCTGGCGGCGACGTTGTGGGGGGCAGGTTAGGGGTTAATAAATGTAATACAGGGGTCGGCGGGGTTAGGGGCAGCAGATTAGGGGTACATAAGTATAACGTAGGTGGCGGTCGGCAGATTAGGGGTTAAAAATTTAAATCGAGTGGCGGCGATGTGGGGGGAGCTCGGTTTAGGGGTACATAGGTAGTTTATGGGTGTTAGTGTACTTTAGGGTACAGTAGTTAAGAGCTTTATGAACCGGCGTTAGCCAGAAAGCTCTTAACTCCTGCTATTTTCAGGCGGCTGGAATTTTGTCGTTAGAGCTCTAACGCTCACTTCAGAAACGACTCTAAATACCAGCGTTAGAAAGATCCCATTGAAAACATAGGATACGCAAATGGCGTAGGGGGATCTGCGGTATGGAAAAGTCGCGGCTGAAAAGTGAGCGTTAGACCCTTTAATCACTGACTCCAAATACCAGCGGGCGGCCAAAACCAGCGTTAGGAGCCTCTAACGCTGGTTTTGACGGCTACCGCCGAACTCCAAATCTAGGCCTTAGATAGCTACAATATAACTATTAGTTATAGTGTAGCTAGCTTAGGTTTTATTTTATAGGTAAGTATTTAGTTTTAAATAGGAATTATTTATTTAATAGTTGTAAGTTTTATTTAGATTTATTTTAATTATATTAAAGTTAGGGGGGGGTTAGGGTTAGGCTTAGGTCTAGGGTTACGTTAGGGTTATGCTTAGGGTTAGGGTTACGTTAGGGTTAGGGGTTAATATATTTATTTAGTGTTAGTGAATAGTGATGTGGGAGGCCAGAGGTTTAGAGGTTAATATCTTTAGTATAGTGGCGGTAACATTGGGGGCGGCAGATTAGGGGTTAATAACTGTAATGTAGGTGGCGGCGATATCGGGAGCGGCAGATTAGGGGGTTAATCGTTTTATTTATATGGCGGCGATGTTAGGGGCAGCAGATTAGGGGTTAATAACATTATGTAGGTTGCGGTGATGTTAGGGGCGGCAGATTATGGGTTAATAACATTATGTAGGTTGCGGTGATGTTAGGGGCAGCAGATTAGGGGTTAATAACATTATGTAGGTTGCGGTGATGTTAGGGGCGGCAGTGTTTAGACTTGGTTTTTATGTTAGGTTAGGGTCTTAGGTTTAAACGTAACTTTGTCTTTCCCCATAGACATAAATGGGGCTGCGCTACGGAGATTTTGTTTCCACAATCGCAGGTGTTAGGCTTTTTTTTTAGCCGACTCTCCCCATTGATGTCTATGGGGAAAATCGTGCACGAGCACGTCAAAACACCGCTTGTATTCGGGTGAGGTATGGAGCTCAACGTAACCATATTGCCCGTGCAAGCCGGGTTTTACAAAACCTGTAATAGCAACGCTATAGGGAGGTTAAATACCACCACTTTTGTGGCAGTCGTTAATTTTCTTATAGCGCTCAAAACTCGTAATCTAGCTGTTTGTGATTTACCTTATCACCTGCACTGAGTGTGACAGCCACCCAGGAGGCCAGATCCAGATCCAGGATCACGGAGCACCTCTCTAGCATTAGGAACGGTAGTGCAAGCACTACTGTGGTGCAGCACTTTTCCCAACAACACAATAAATGTACAGACACCTTTAGTTGGACATGCATAGAGAGGGTTCTCTCCTCGTCTAGAGGAGGAGAAAGGGAGAGGCTACTAGCCAAACAAGAGGTATTTTGAATATTTACTTTAAAAACAAGATATCCACCGGGACTAAATTCAGCATATGACTTAATAAATTTTTGGTAGTGGCCTCTCCTTACTCCCCTTTATTTACCTCTTAGGGATTATTGAGGATGCATCAATATACATTGTATCTTCATACATTTGGGGCTGACTAATCGAGATTCTTACATTCATGTGCCAGTATCACTATGTCATCCTTGGACTTCCCTGGGATTATGGGTCTTTCCCCTTAGATACATAAGTATAGACCAGCAATAACTTTACTACATATACCTTTCAAGATGTATTAACTCTGTCACTTTAAGTGCTTAGTGCGAGGGCTTCAAAAATGGAACTGTCCATATAGCATATTACCTGTAATTAATAAATCGAACATATTTGCAACTGACATAATATATGTAAGCTAGATAAGATTGACTATATTGTCTATTGCTCACTCATGCAAGTATTACAATGTATGTATATTATGTAATGTATAGCAGCGTGTTCAGAAAGGGTCCCAAATGAATTCACTGTGTTTAAACAATAAGGGCCATTGAAGAGTTAATTGGTATCAAATTTGCCCTAACCAATAGGAGTCATTTTTTCCTTTTAAAAGGCAGGGAGCTTTTTCCTGAGCTCCATCAGCTTTGACAACAGCAAAAAGCAGAAACGTGTCAGCTGGACCTGCTGAATACTTTTTATCACACATCTCTGTGTGCTTCCTGTGTGTTTTATTTCGTTTGGAATAAAGATCTATGTTTTAAAACTGGTGCTCCGCTATCCACGTCTTTCTGCATTGACTTTGACCTATTCCAGCGTGCAGCACAGCCATTCGGGTAATATAACTCCTGGATTCCCCAGCCCTGTGGAAATTCATACTACCTTTTTTGTTGCTCTATGCGAAGTGAGGAGGCAATACACCCCCCCGGTGACATCAGAGGAGGGAGCGTAAGCAGTTCTAGACATCGGACCTTGCTGGATGTTCTCACGCAAGCAAGGAAGAGAAGTTCCTGTCAAGTTTGCGGTTTAAGGAATAGCGCTATTGTCAGAATCCAGCTCCTGTGGACCGGACAAGTCATGTTATGAGGGGTAAGCACATTGGGTTGTTTGCCCTTTGTTACGCCTAAAGTACTTTGATTTGACTATCACACATATTACCCACTCATGGGACAACGCTTGCTGGTGTTAATATTTGGGCAGTATCTCAGTCATACATTTGAGTAGGGGAGTACCTCCTTTGTTGTAATTTGAGTCTCCAATTCAGCCACCGGTCTGGTGTAGGTATTTTACTTTCCTCTCATTGCACCTTTCAACAAATACAACCCATCTCTTCCCTCACAGTTTCTTCCTTCGAAACCCACATGAATAGCTTATTCTCTCCCTTCTCTAAATGTGTTGCAGTAATATAATACCCCTCTGGCTCCTCAACTCAATTTCAAGATCATTTTGCTGCCTAGCTACCTTATTTTCTCTGCTCAGAAACGTATGCCCTCATTCTTGGGCACTTCAACCTCCCTGTGAACAATCCCACTGCCTCCTCTGCAAAACAATTTCTGCAACTCACTTCCTATTTCAGTCTGTCACAATGGACTCACTCTCACACTCACAAAGATGGTCACTCCTTTGATCTGATTTTTAGCTATTGATGCACTCTCTCAAACTTCACAAATTCCCCTTTTCTTCTTTACGACCATCATCTCCACACTTGCAACATCCCATCACTCCCTACAACTCTCCCTCCTTCTACCCGTCACACCAAACTACACAGAAGCATCAAGCCACTTGATCAGCAACAGCTCTCAAACTCTCTAATACCTCTGCTCTCTTCCATCTCTGCATTTCCCTGCCCTGACCAATCTATCTGCCATTACAATTCCAACCTTACATCAGTCCTTGACAATTTGACCCCTCCTACCATATTTTAGAAGTCACGCACTCATCATCAGCCCTGTCATGCTCCTCTGACACGCTACCTAAGCAGATGTCCCCGCACTGCTGAGCGACACTGGAGAAAATATTGGTATTTAGCTTACTTTCTTCACTACAAATTCATCTTTAACTCCTACTATTCTGCCCTTAACCTTTCTAAGCAAGAATTCTTATCTACTCTTATCTCTACCCTTTCTTCCAAACCATAACATTTGTCCTCCACTTTCAATACTTTTCTCCGCCCACCCCACCTCCTTTTACAACCTCTCTCTTAGCTTAAGATTTTGCCAGCCACTTCAATAACAAAATTGATTTCATCATAAACTAAATCATATTTTGACATAGCAACAGTCTCTAACCTCCTCAAAAGCGTGCAACCATTCAAACCCCACAAAGCCATAAATACAGCTTGTTCGCCTCTCTTACTGAGTAAGAAGTTTTTGCCCTTTTACTTTCCTCTAACCTCCCTACCTATCCCCTTGAGCCCATCCCCTAACAGCTTCTCTCCTCCCTCTCATCTACCCTTACTCATATACACATTTTCAACCTCTCCCTCATCACCTGTATATTTCCCTCATCTCTAAAACATGCACTGGTCACACCTATCCTCAAAAAACCTTACCTCGATACAACCTCTCCACCCAACTACCACCCTATTTCCCTACTCCCCCTTGCCTCCAAATTTCTTGAAAAGCTAGTATATACACGTATATAACATTTTTATATTAAACACCCTCCTTGACCCACTGCAATCTGGATTTTGCCCCTAACACTCCACAGAGACCTACTTACAGCATAATTGAAAGGCCAGTTCTCACTACTAATCGTCCTTGATCTGTCTTTAGCCTTTGATACTGTTGACCACTCTCTTTTGTTCCAAACCCTCCAATCCTTCGGAATTTACCAATTACCTACTTATAGCAAAATCAAAAGGCCACTTCTCACTGCTAATCCTTCTTGATCTGTCTGCAACCTTTAATATTGTTGACCACCCTCTTTTGCTCCAAACCCTCAAATTCTTTGGCTTTTGTGACACTGCCCTCCCGTGGTTCTCTTCCTACCTATCTAACCGTAACTTTATTGTATCCTTCTATGTTGCATCCTCAGCCCCATTACCACTTTATGTTGGGGTACCTCAAGGCTTTGTCCTTAGTTCCCTTCTCTTCTCAATCTGTACATCATCATTAGGTTCCTAAATAAAGTCTCACGGATTTCAATACCATTTGTATGCTGATGACACCCAAATCTACCTCTCTGCACCACACCTATCTCTTTCCATGCTAAAGCGTATCACTAACTGTCTTTCTCATATCTCATCCTGGATGTCCTCTCACTACCTTAAGCTAAAACTCTCTAAAACTGAGTTCCTTATTTTCCGCCCTTTTTCCAAAATCTCCAGCCCCCATTTTTCTATAACTGTTGATAATTCCATCATTACTCCAACGCTGCATGCCCGATGTCTTGGGGTCACACTTGACTCAGATCTTTCCCTCATCATTTCAGTCTTTCGTCAATCATTGCCACTTGCACCTTAAAAACATCTCTAAAATTTGACATTTCCTTACACAAGACACAACAAAGATTATAATCCACTCTCCTATCCTTTCCCGCCTTGACTACTGCAACTCCATCCTCTCTGGTGTCCCTAGCTGCCATCTAGCTCCTTTACATTCCATAATGAATGCCTCTGCTAGGCTCATCTTCCTTGCACGTCGCTCTTCATCTGCTGCACCCTCTGCCAATCCCTTCACTGGCTTCCTCTAGCCTCTATATTTAAACACAAAATTCTCACTCTGACATACAAGATCCTCAATTGCACTGCTCCCCCTAAAGCTCAGACCTTGTCTGCAGATACTCTCCCTCCTATACTAACCTTTTCTAATCCCAGTTCCAATCCTCTCCTCCTTTGTTATCCACTTGAACCCCCTTAGCATGTAAGCCTATGAGCCCAGCTGTTTGTAGATCACCTTCATAAGAGAAGATTTGCCACAGTGCAAATCTCTGTACGGCTTTCTACCCAGTTGATCCCTAGAAATGTTACCTTTCATATCATGCCTATATTTATTGTAATAAGGAATCTACAAATAGCTGATATTAACAATAATAATAACTCCTAAAAGCTAGTCCATCCTAAGGGGATGGCACATTGCACATTGTACATTGAACAATGCATCTCAAGATGTTCAACTGTTGTTAATAGTGAAAAGTATACAATAAACCTGCAAATGGCATCTGCAAGTTATGGGTTTTCCTTCTGTGTTTTTTTTTTATTTTAATTCAGGGTATGGACCAACACCCTTCATCAACTTTTCTGATGAGGGGTGCCAAAACTTTTCTAAATGAAGGTCACTAATGATTACATGATTAGCTGAGGGCCTGATAATAAAATCACAAATGTAAATTAAAGGGACACTGTACCCATTTTTTTTATTCTTTAATTAAGAAAGAGCATGCGATTTTAAGCAATTTTCTAATTTACTCCTATTATCAATTTTTCTTCATTCTCTTGCTATCATTATTTGATAATCTAAGCTTTTTTTTGGTTTCAGTGCTCTGGACAGCACTTTTTTATTGGTGGATGAATTTATCCACCAATCAGCAAGGACAACCCAGGTTGTTCACCAAAAATGGGCCGGCATCTAAACTTACATTCTTGCATTTCAAATAAAGATACCAAGAGAATGAAGAAAATTTGATAATAGGAGTAAATTAGAAAGTTGCTTAAAATTTCATGCTCAATCTGAATCAGAAAAGAAAATTTTTGGGTACAGTGTCCCTTTAATTCTCCCAATGAATGGATGAACACATTTACAATAATGGTTTTATGCACATGCATCTCATATAATAGGAATGGTAAATTAAATTAATCATGTCCCTATAGATTAGTAAAATATGTTTACCATTCTAAAATCCTAACTTCATCCCACTCCCCCCCCCCCCCCAAATAGTAATATACTGGTTGCACTGGGAGTAGGAGTTGAATAGTAGGCCACACAACAAGCCAATCACAATAGTACTGAGTGTGCTCCTGCTTGGGACAGTGCACAATACTATTATATGTGTGTGGTCTTTAGGAAAACAATGCTCATATTGACTGGCTCAACATTAGCCTGAAATGAACTGGAAGTGGATGAACTATTTTAAATACTTCTACACAGAACTTGTGGCTATAAAACAATATCTCTCACACTGTCTAAATTATACTTTACTTTTTATTTTTTTCTGTGCAAAATATCCAGTGTATCTGGAAATGGATCCTTATAACATGTTACTGCAGGTTAGCTTCTGATCTATTAGGAAAGCTTACCAACACTTTTTCTACAAAATCCACATTTGAAAATTTTGAAGTAAATGGGCATTCTTGTAAACAAATTATTTGAATAGCTTTTCTAAAGTAGCATAAAACCTGTTTTACTCAAGATTAATAATCTTAATGTCACAGGTTAATATGTTTTATTAATTCAGTCGTTGTCCTATAAGACTAAAAAAGTTAGCATATGAAATTGGTATAAACTATGACTATATTTCTGCATGCCTAATGAGCATTAAAGGGACAGTAATGTTAAAACTTTCATGATTTCTATAGAACATGTAATTTTAAACAACTTTCCAGCTTACTTCTTTTATCTAATATGCTTCATTCTCTTGGTATCTTTTGTTTAAAAGCATACCTAGGTAGGCTCAGGAGCAGCAACACACTGGGAGCTAGCTGTTGATTGGGAACTTCACATATATACCTTTTTTCATCAGTTCACAATGTCTACAGCTAGTTCCCAGTAGTGCATTGCTTCTCCTTCAACAAAAGATACCAAGATAATTAAGAACATTTGATAACAAAGGTAAATTGGAAAGTTGTTTAAATTTATATGTTCTATCTGAATAAGGAAATAAAAAATGGGGTTCAATGTCCCTTTAAAGTGACATAAAAAGGGAAATGTATTCAACTGCATTCACAGCTTTTTAAACTTTGTGATGTGACCACAATTTTAAGTAGAAACTACAGGCGCGATCCGATATACGGCGCAGGTTTCAGCTTGCACAGCGAGCTAGTTGCTATACAGCGCCGGCTGTTGCTACTGTAATTCTATTGGCTATTCTAATCAGCCAATAGAATTATAGTAGCTCTTATTCTATTGGCTTTTCAAATCAGCCAATAGAATTAAAGTAGCTCTCATCCGATTGTCTGATTTGAATTTGAAGGCTCAAATCAGCCAATAGGAATTCAAGGGACGCCATTTTTAATTGCGTACCTTGAATTCCTATTCAGTGTACGGCGGAGGTCGTATGAAGAGGATACTCCACGCTCCATGGCTCCAGTCTTCAGTTCCAGCGTCACCGATCTTCAGTTCCTGCATCGCCGGTCTTCAGTTCCAGAGAGGACGGTCTTCAGCTCCACGGTCATCGGTCTTCAACTCCTCCGCTCCGCGCCGGCTGGTTCCTGGAAGAAGAAGAGGTCGCCGCCTGGAAGAAGACTTCTCCGCCTGGAACAGGACCTTCTCTGCCGGTCTTCAGGACAGGTAAGCACCACTTGGGGGTTAGACTTAGGTTTTTTTAAGGGGGGATCAGGTGGGTTTTAGAGTAGGGGTGTGTGGGTGGTGGGTTGTAATGGGGGGGTTGTTCTTTTTTTTACAGGTAAAAGAGCTGATTACTTTGGGGCAATGCCCCGCAAAAGGTCCTTTTATGGGCTGGTAATAGAGCTGATTACTTTTTTAATTTAGTTTAGGGTAGGGAAATTTTATTATTTTGGGGGGCTTTGTTATTTTATTAGGGGGCTTAGATTAGGTGTAATTAGCTTAAAATTCTTGTAATCTTTTTTTATTTTTTGTAATTTAGTGTTTGTTTTTTGTAATATAGATTAGTGTATTTAATTGTCTTTTAGTTTAGATATTTGTAGTTTATTTAATTAATTTATTGATAGTGTAGAGTTAGGTGTATTTGTAACTTAGGTTAGGATTTATTTTACAGGTAATTTTGTAATTATTTTAACTAGGTAGCTATTAAATAGTTATTAACTATTTAATAGCTATTGTACCTAGCTAAAATAAATACAGAGTTACCTGTAAAATAAATATAAACCCTAAAATAACTACAATGTAATTATTAATTATATTGTAGCTATCTTATGGTTTATTTTATAGGTAAGTATTTAGCTTTAAATAGGAATAATTTAGTTAATATTATTAATATCATTTAGATTTATTTTAATAATAATTAAGTTAGGGGGTGTTAGGGTTAGACTTAGGTTTAGTGGTTAATAATTTTAATATAGGTGGCGGCGGTGGTGTAGGGGGATTAGATTAGGGGTTAATAAATTTAATATAGGTGGCGGCTGTGTAGGGGGCTCACATTAGGGGGTAATATAGTTAATGTAGGTGGCGGCGGGGTAGGGGGCTCACATTAGGGGGTAATAATTTTAATGTAGCCTGCGGCGGGGTAGGGGGCTCACATTAGGGGGTAATAATTTTAATGTAGCTGGTGGCGGTGTAGGGGGATCACATTAGGGGGTTAGACATTTAATGTAGCTGGCGGTGGTGTTGGGGGGTCAGATTAGGGGGTAAGACATTTAATGTAGCTGGTGGCGGGGTCCGGGAGCGGCGGTTTAGGGGTTAAGCACTTTATTAAAGATTGCGGTGGGGGATTGCGGTTGACAGGTAGATAGACATTGCGCATGCGTTAGGTGTTAGGTTTTATTTTGCAGGTAGTTTAGGGAGTTACGGGGCTCCAATACTCAGCGTAAGGCTTACTACGCCAATTTGTGGTGAGGTGAAAATGGAGTAAGATTTCTCCATTTTCGCCACTTAAGTCCTTACGCTGTATATTGGATACCAAACTGCGCGGGTTTAGTATATCACTCTATGGGCCAGAAAACTACGGCCGAAGGGTGAAATATATGAGCGTAACTTCTATGTTACGCCGTATATGTGATACCAAACCAGCGCAAAATTTGGCGTCGCCGGCTTTTGCGGGCGATGCTGCATATTGGATCGGGCCCTACATCTTTTGCCAATCCTCCACCTCAGATGTAGCCAGATAAATCGCCCTGACATTCGCATATTTGGGGTGAATGACATTCCAATTTGTTTGGTGAGAGCAGGGGGCAAGATTAAATTTGAAATGTGAAGCTACACTGCAAATGGTGATTGCAGGCAGACAGGTTCCCTACTTGAGAACTTGTACAACAAGCAAACTTCAGGGCAGCGCTCAGAAAATCTTTATCCGTGTAGCAGTGAACTGAGAATGCACTTGTCTTCACGCTGCAAATGACACACACCCTTTGATATCCGTTGATGTCAGCAACATAGCAAACACTTGAATATAGCAATACAAAAATAGCAGGTGCCGTTATGATGAAGCGATCCACCACCGCTCCAAAACACAAGTCCAGCAACCCAAACGCACTCTGCTTAATAGATTAAACACACCAGGTAACAGCAGGTAATAGCAAAACACTTTATTCCATCACACGTAGAAAAAAACACACTAATAAAAAAAACAGGCAGCACAGAAAACATGGTCAAACGCGTTTCGTTGGCAAAATGACATTCAATGACCATAACCTTACTCTGACAAACACTGCTACCTTATACATCTTAGGAGCCCTCCTCCTACACTTGATTAGATACCTATACTAAATCTAATTGGATGAAAAACATTCATCCAATTAACACAAGCAGTGCTGTCCTGAAGGAAAGAGAAGGGTTTAAATCTCAAAAGATTAACAAAATTTATAAATGCCTAAAAAAAAGTCTAAAAGAGACTATAGACATATATTAGATAGGGAATCTACATAGTTATAAAATTGTTATACCCGGGGAGCACAAAAAATAAACCAATATGTAAAAAGTGTGCTATGCACAAACCTCAAACTCACATTTTGCTCCACTAAGTTAACAATTAACTATCAATTCATTTTAATAAAAATAAACTTATGTGTATGCAATCAGAACAATATCTATAAGTTAAATATATACAAATATACAGAAATCTCTAACACATTAATATTGAGGAAAAAGAGGACGAGAAAAAATGAGAAAAAGAAAGAAAGAAATATAATAATTTCATAATTTAAGTTTGTTCTACAAAGAGTTTGACATCCCACTCTGAATTAAGACCTTTTGGCATTTGAGTGTCCAGCTGAAAAATCCAAAAGACTTCTCTCTTACTGAGGACAGAGCCTCTATTGCCCCCTCTTGGGTGCCTAGGAATCAGCTGGATACCCTAAATTGTCAAAAGTGAACTGTCAGAGTTGTGAAATCTCTTGAAATGCAGAGATACCGGAGTGCTAGATTCAGGGTCTTTAATGAAATGTGCTAATGTGCTCCAGAAATCTATCTTTCAAGGCCCTCATAGTTTGTCCTACATAGCTTTTATGGCACCGCCTGCAGGTCAAGAGGTAAATTACATAACAAGAATGACATGTTATGTGTTCCTGTATCTTAAAGGGGCACTGAACCCAATTTTTTTCTTTCGTGATTCAGATAAAGCATGCAGTTTTAGCAAACTTTCTAATTTACTCCTATTATCAAATTTTCTTCATTCTCTTGGTATCTTTATTTGAAAAGCAAGAATGTAAGTTTGGATGCTGGCCCATTTTTGGTGAACAACCTGGGTTGTTCTTGCTGATTGGGGGATTAATTTAACTGACCAATAAACAAGTGCTGTCCAGGGTACTAAACAAAAAAATAGCTTGCATGCCTTCTTTTTCAAATAAAGATAGCAAGAGAACAAAGAAAAATTGATAATAGGAGTAAATTAGAAAGTTGCTTAAAATTGCATGCTCTATATGACTCACGAAAGAAAAAAATTGGGTTCAATGTCTCTTTAAAACTTTTTTGATTATTTCTGTAATTCTACTAAAAGACACAAACAACTGATTTCAGCCATATATTTAGAGATTCAAAAAGCTAAAAACACCTCTAAAACTTCACTGATGGAGAAGTGGGAAAAGGAATTAAACATAATATACTCAAGGGAGGAATGGGAATCAATACTATATACATCTAGTAAGGGATTAATCAGCGCCGACTTCAGGGAAAACTGTATTAAAACATCTTTTAGATGGTACTTGACCCTCACAATCACCTCACACTACACTCAGAGGGGCAGTAAACTTTGCTATAGGGGATGTGCTGAAACAGGGACATATATTCACATGTGGTGGAATTGCCCACAGATTAAACAAATATGGTCTAGACTATCTGACCTACTTAGTGAAGTACTATCTGAAACCATTTCCCTAACAGCACCACAAGCACTGCTGAATGAACGCATTGAACCCTTTGGTACTCCCATTAACACGTTTATACGTACTCTCTGTACAGCCACCAGAATCTGCGTGGCGAGATATTGGAAATCAGGAGCTCCTTCTTGGATGGAAGTGATAGATAAGATCCAAGCTACATATAAAATGTCTGAAACGGCAGCTCATATTAAAAATAATTTCTATCAATTCTCTTAAATTTGGTACTATTGGCTTCTGGCGAGATACTAGTGAGACTTGTGGAAGGAGGGCGCTCATTCTGGTAATGGGAGAGGAGGACTGTTATCAGGGTGTAGAGGGAGACATAAATTAGAAATTAAACGGTAAGGTCAAGTACACCACTAGACTGAATTCAATGATTGGTGGGGGGCCCCTTTCCTGGATCCGCTGCAAGAGAAATGAAGCGACAGGCAAGTTGAATGTAGTTTAATTTTATGTTGGTTAATTTTTGTTATTGAGTTGTTTGGGGGGGGGGGGGTGGAAGAATGTGAGGGGAAAATATGTACTGAGTAAACATGACAAACAGGGAGAAGGAAACAGTGATGAATAGTTTGATATGTTACCTTTTGCCAATCCTTTTCCCATTCTTCCATGATCTTGAAATTCTAATTTACTATGCTACAATGCAGGTCGGATGGACAATACCATAGATGATCTTTAAGTTCATTTTTTCTCTGTAAGGTAATGATCTCTCAAGGTACCAAATACACAAAGAAATATTGAATACTGGACATTAGCTTTGGTCAAGAGGTCAGTGGATTTGTTATGGAATGTACTGAATGAACATTATGTTTTGTACCTGTTGTTTATGATGTAACAATAATAATAATAAAAAGTATTTCAACTAAAACTTTTTTGATTGACACATGATACAAAATTTGTTCCAAAGGTCATCTTCTACTGCCACATTTATAGAAACCTGGCTTAATTGTAAGCCAGTTCTCCTTGGCCTTATTGGGCAGCATTGAGGGTGACAGAATATTGCCCAAAGTTATAGCCCTTCTGGGTATAAAGGTAATTCCTTCTTGATCATTTCTTGTAAAACCTAATCCGTTTTCAAAATGGGCAAAGCTTCCCTCACAATGTTGCATATTCTCCCATATTCTTCACTATATGTTGTAATAAATTTAGGTTTGGCTGAGATTTTATCTCTCTTACGTCTGCTTGGTCTGAGGTACTCATATCTATCTTCATTGTCCACCTCATTTATCACCATTTCTAAAGAATCTATACAGTAACCTATTTCAACAAACCTCTCAGTAAGCTCCTTTCGAATGTTTCTGATAACTAAACTCACTAGTGCAGTTTCTTTTCACCCCTATGTACTGACTTTTGGGGATAGCTTTGATAACATGTTTTGGATGACAAGATCTTGCATTCAAGATAGTATTATCTGCTGCCTCTTTACGGAAAAGTTTGACTTCAATACAAGACTTCTCAGAGTTGGACAATAACTTGATGTCCAAAAAGGACATAGTTTTATCATTATGTTCCATTGTAAACTTTAGATTCAAATTATTGTCCTGGAAATACCCAAAGTGTTGAATAAGCTCCTCTGGTCCCCTCCAAACCAGCAACAAGTCATCAATATATCTACCATAAAAGTAAATATAATCCCTATATAATCCCTAAAGTGACTTCTGTCTCCATAGACGTGGAACAGCTCCCACCAACCCAAATACAGGTTGGCGTAGGAGGGGGCGAACTTTTCCGTAAAGAGGTAGCAGGTAATACTATCTTGAATGCAAGATCTGGTCATCCAAAACATGTTATCAAAGCCATCCCCAAAAGTCAGTACATACGGGTGAAAAGAAACTGCACTAGTGAGTCTAGTTATCAGAAACATTCTAAGGCGCTTACTGAGAGGTTTGTTGAAAGAGGTTACTGTATGTATTCTTTAGAAATGGCGAAAAATGAGGTGGACAATGAAGATAGACATGAGTACCTGAGACCAAGCAGATGTAAGAGAGATGATATCTCAACCAAACCTAAATGTATCACTACATATAGTGAAGAATATGGGAGAATATGCAACATTGTGAGGGAAGCTTTGCCCATTTTGAAAATGGATGAGGTTTTACAAGAAATTTTCAAGGAAGGAATTACCTATATACCCAGAAGGGCTAAAACTTTGGGCAATATTCTGTCATCCTCAATGCTACCCAATAAGGCCAAGGAGAACTGGCTTACAATTAAGCCAGGTTTCTATAAATGTGACAGTAGAAGATGTAAGTCTTGCACTTATGCCACCTTTGGAACTGATTTTGTATCATGTGTCAATCAAAAATTCTTGTTATGTCATTTACCTCTTGACCTGCATGGGGTGTCATAAGAGCTATGTAGGACAAAGTATGAGGGCCTTGAAAGATAGATTTCTGGAGCACTTACGTTTCATTGAAGACCCTGAATCTAGCACTCAGGTATCTCTGCATTTCAAGAGGTTTCATAACTCTGACAGTTCACTTTTGACATTTCAGGGTATCCAGCTGATTCCTAGACACCCAAGAGGGGGCAATAGAGGCTCTGTCCTCAGTAAGAGAGAAGTCTTTTGGATTTTTCAGCTGGACACTCGAATGCCAAAAGGTCTTAATTCAGAGTGGGATGTCAAACTCTTTGTAGAACAAACTTAAATTATGAACTTATATTTTTTTTCTCTCATTTTTTCTCGTCCTCTTTTTCCTCAATATTAATGTGTTAGAAATGTCTACATAATAGTATATATTTAACTTAAAGATATTGTTCTGATTGCATACACATAAGTTTATTTTTATTAAAATGAATTGATAGTTAATTGTTAACTTAGTGGAGCAAAATGTGAGTTTGAGGTTTGTGCATAGCACACTTTTTACATATTGGTTAATTTTTGTGCTCCACGGGTATAACAATTTTATAACTATGTAGATTCACTATCTAATATATTTATATAGTCTCTTTTAGACTTTTTTTTAGGCATTTATAAATTTTGTTAATTTTTTGTGATTTAAACCCTTCTCTTTTTCCTTCAGGACAGCACTGCTTGTGTTAATTGGATGAATGTTTTTCAACGATTAGATTTAGTATAGGTATTCAATCAAGTGTAGGAGGAGGGCTCCTAAGCTGTATAAGGTAGCATTGTTTGTTAGAGTAAGGTTATGGTCTTTGACAAAGTCAGTTTGCCAACGAAATGCGTTTGACCATATTTTTTGTTATCCCTGTTTTTTGGGGGTTTTTTTTGCTGTTTTTTTATTAGTGTGCTTTTTTCTACGTGTGATGGAATAAAGTGTTTTGCTATTATATGCTGTTACCTGGTGTGTTTAATCTATTAAGCAGAGTGTGTTTGGGTTGCTGGACTTGAAAACTTGCACGCCTGCAATTTTGATACATTTTCCCCAATGCTGCAATAATACAATGCTGTAATGTGCTACAGCATTTTATAATTATACTACAGCTTGGAAAGAACCCCAAAGCGGCTAAACATATAGTTAAATTCTGCTGCAGATCAGCAAAGAGAAAAAGAATTGTTAGACATCAAGGTCTCGTTAGAACATTGGCGACATCTCCTAGAAGGCTCTACCCTACCGATCCTTATTTATACAGTTCACAAGAACCTAGAGTACCTCAAAACTAATAAAACTCTTACCTCACCACAAGTAAGATGGAGCCTCTACTTTGCAAGATTCAACTTTCTTATCACCTATAGACCTGGCAGCAAAAATGGAAAATCTGACGCTCTTTCCAGAAAAGATCATAGACCAATATATTTCACTCCTTCATCTTCCATCATACATCTTGAAATATTTGTAGGGTTCTCAATTGACTAAACCTCTCAAATTCGTAAGAGTCAACGTTCAGACCAAAATTTGTCACTATGCAAATTACACAGTGGTATAGATAAGTTATATTATCATCATGATCAAGTCTATATTCCTCCTGACTTATGACAGGAGGTCATGAACTCAATACATGACTCTTTAATTTCAGGTCACCCTGGGTACCATAAAACAATGGATCTTTGAAAAAGGGATTTCTGGTGGCCTTAGATATCAAACACTGTCAAGGATTATATCCATTCTTGTGTTGTTTGTACTACCTGTAAGCCACAAAGGACCCATCCATATAGGTTTCTGATGTCTTCGCCTATCCCTGATAGACTGTGGAAAGACATTGCCATGTATTTTATTGTGGACTTACCATCTTCATCTAACAACAACACTATAATGGTTGTTGTAGATCTGTTTACAAAAATGGCTCACTTCATACCTCACCATTCGCTACCCACAGCTTCTGAAACTGCAAGTTTATTTCTGCTCTATGTTATAAAATTACATGGTATACCTGATTTCATCACTTCGGACAGAGGTACCCAATTCACCTCTAAATTTTGGACCCAACTATGCTACACCTTAAGGATTGACAGGAGACTCAGTACTGCTTACCATCCCCAGACCAACGGGCAAACGGAATGAATCAACCAGTCTCTGGAGCAGTACTTAAGATGTCACTGTACGTCTCTACAGGATAAATGGACTTCGCTACTGCTGACGGCTGAATTTGCATTTAATAACTCAGTGAACTCATCTACCAAGCTGTCCCCTTTATTTGCAAACTCTGGATTTCATCCGAGATTTTATCTTTATCCGAGGAAGGTGAGCTCTTGTCCCCTGGTGAATTATACCATCAATGAGCTTGCTTAGGGTTTCTCTCTCATCCAAGACAACCTACAACACGCCCAAGCCTCTCAAAAGGCACATTACGATCTGAGACGGAGACAAGCTCCAGATTATAAGGTTGGAGACTTAGTATAGATCTCGACTAAGAAGCTGAAACTACATATCCCCTCCAAAAAGCTGGGAGCATTGTTCATTGGACCCTCTAAAATTATCAGAATTATAAATGCAAATCCAGTTGCTTTAGAACTTCCTCACACCTTCCGCATTGCTTCAACTTTACACGTTTCCCTTTTGAAACCCTACAAGTCAGTTAGACCTGCTCAAATTCCTGAAGAACCTCCCAGGCCTCTCCATGATGCTGTAGAGTATGAGGTGAATGCAGTACTTGACTCCAGATATCATTGTAATTCCTTACAGTATCTAGTGCATTGGAAGGGTTATGGCCATGAGGAGGACTCCTGGGAACCTGCCTCCAACCTCTCTGCCCCCCGCCTGGTGTCCCTATTTCATCGCAGACATCTGACCACCCTAAACCCTGATCCGCAGAGCGGCTCTTTGTTGGGGGTTCTGTCATGTTCTGGTTTCTTGTTCCAGCTGTGCTATACCTTTAAATTCAAAGACTCATTATTTCTATAAAAAAAAAAAACTTAGTAATTTGTATCTACGGGAAGCTTGGATGCAGCTTCCTTCACAGCTACTACATTTCTAAGCTTACTAGATTTCACAGTCTTCATTTGGAATCTATCCTTACACCTGACTTCGTATGCAGTATCCACCTCAGTAAATAGTTATATTTCTTAACCTGTTTGTATTCCTCCCTTCAAGAATCACAGACCTGTTTTCCTGAGTCTCCGGTGAGCTGGAATGCAAAAGCGCAGCTTATACATGCTTCTCAGTGTCTCTGATGTCACCAACCTCTGACATCTACACTGAAGCAGCGTCTTCAACCGCAGGAGCGGTTTCAAAACAAACACATGACCTGTGTTGGGAGAGGGATAATACATTTCATCTAGGACCAGACACTATAGGAAATACCAACAATTGTGCAAACTTACAGTGAGAAGTCTTGGATACTTTATTACTTTGTTTAACACTTGAGCATAACATTCAGTAAGAAGTCTCAGGTACTCTATGACTTTGTTTTGCAAGCAGGAACGTTAGTGTTTTATTGTCTGTGTTCCTAAACAACTTGCCAGCTTATTATAGATCTGAATAACAAGCATTTTCAGTTCTAGATTCCATTAACGATACTAATACCTGTCAAGCAATACTATTGTTGCTATTAACCTGCTAAACAGCTTGCATTTACTTTTCTATTCTGCGGTCAGTCATCACATATATTGGTATATTGTGGGTTTAAACTTTCCTATAAGTTCCTGTATCAACTCTCCTAGAGTTGACCCTCAGTTTAGGGTCAGAATAGGGTTCAGTTACATCATTGAATCCTAGTGGCAACTTATAATTATTATTTTTTAGCAGTTTGCAAAATTGTGAAAATTTGAACTAGCCATAGTTACACTTTTCTGCTAGCATCAATATCTATACTATAATTGTGTTAGTAATGTCCGTCGCCGTCAGCAGTTGTGCATGCATCCTCAAAGGAATGTTGGCAGCGTGAAGCTGCATCCCGGTGGATTCCAAAAATGGCAGGGTGATGCCACCCTGCCATTTTTGGAATCCACCAGGATGCAGCAAAGGCAAACGGAGCATTACAAAAAAAAAAAAAAACACCTCCCACATGAAGTATAGCAAAAAAACAACTAAACTCCCACACAAAGTATTAACACCTAAACCGCAAACCCACACATTCTAAAATAATAAAGTACTTAACCCCTAATCCGCAAATAATCTAACATATTAATCCCTTAACCTTCAACCACCCACATCGCAATAAAACTAATTACTCCAATTAACCCCTAAACCGCAAAACCCCCACATCACAATTAACCTAATTACCCTATTAACCCCTAAACCCCCACATCGCAATAAACCGAATTACCCTATTAACCTCTAAACTGCAAAACCCCTGCATCGCAATAAACCTAATTACCCTATTAACCCCTAAACCGCAATACCCCAAAATCGCAATAAGCCTAATTACCCTATTATCCCCTAAACCGCAAAACACCCACATCGCAATAAACCTAATTACCTATTAACCCCTAAACCACAAAATCCCCACATTGCAATAAACCTAATTACCCTATTAACCCCTTAAACTGACACAATCCACAACTCAAATAACTAATTAAATTACTAAGCCCCCTAACCTAACACCCCCTAACCTAACACCCCCTAAATTAATCCCAATTACCTAAATTAAATATACAAAATTACATTTAAAATAAAAAACATTACTTTAATAATAAACTAAGTTTAAATTAAACTAAAATTACAAAAAAATTAAAAATTAAACTTAATTCCTATGAAAATAAAAAAGCCCCCCAAAATAAAAACACCCCCTTAGCTAATGCTAAACTACCAATAGACCTTAAAAGGGCTTTTTGCAGGGCATTGCCCTAAGTTAAACAGCTCTTTTACAGTTACAAAAAATTCTAAGTCCCCCCTAACAGTAAAACCCACCAAATGCCCCAAAATAAATAAACCTAACACATTTAAAAACCTAAACTACCCGTTGCCCTGAAAAGAGCATTTGTATGGGCATTGCCCTTGAAATGCATTTAGCTCTTTCTTCTACAAGATATGGCGAGTCCACGGATTTCATCCTTACTTGTGGGATTTAACCTCCTGCTAGCAGGAAGTGCAAAGAGCACCACAGCAGAGCTGTATATATAGCTCCTCCCTTCCCTCCACCCCCAGTCATTCTCTTTGCCTGTGTTAGTAATAGGAAGAGGTAAAGTGAGGTGTTAGTTAAGATTCTTCAATCAAGAAGTTTTTTATTTTAAAATGGTGCCAGTGACTACTATTTTTCTCAGGGGGAAATCGTCAGTCTATTACTTCCCAAAAGGAGTGGAGACATCTTATTTTCTACCCTGATGTTGATGATCTTAGCAAACATTATCTAAGATCCATGATGGTTCCCACAGCGCAGCTGAAGGTAGTGTAAGAGAAATCTTCAGTGTGGAGAACGGTGTCTTGCTACAAGCAGCATTGAGGTATGTTCAGTCTTTTGTTTCTGGGGAGACTTGATGCATCAGAACAGGCTGACATTTTCCCTATATGGGGAGGGGTAAGCAGTATGCACTATATGAAAGGAAATGGTGTACCTGGAGTCCCTTTATACTATTTGCCAAAGTATGTAAATATGTCTTTGAGGCTTATTCAAGGGCTGGACACTGGGAGCTGCGGTTTGTTTAAGGGCTGTTAACTTTATCACTGGCCTGAGGGAGTGCAGTGTTACGATGTTTTCAATGAATATAAGAGGGCACATGGCTTTAATTTTTTTTTTTACAAGTCGACATGCTTGTTTTTTCTTTGCGACCCATGCGGGTTTAGTCAGGCTTAGAGCATGCCCACAGTGGGCGGGGCCTATTTTTGCACGCTCAGACGCACAGTATCATCCAGATCACATAGCAAGCAGAGGCTGGGGCTCTGGTGGGGCCTAAGTTGTCTCGGCTTTCGAAGGGTCTTTCAAGCTTATCAGGCTACAGCAAGTGTATTCCGGGGGCAGGAAGGCACCACAGCGGAGCTGTGGCGTGGTGCAGGGGCCATATTAAGATAATAAATAAATTAGTGTTATAATCGATATATATTCTTTTCTTACATATCTCAGCAAGTGAATGCAATACTAATAGAGTATGTTGGGCACTTTAAAATAATTTTTTCTGTCCCAAACACGTTTTTTGCAGATATCAGAAAAATAGTTGCGCTTTTAAAATTTAAAGGCGCAGTACAGTTTTTTTTGCATTAACATCTTTGCATATAATTTGAATTCAGAGCTATTTTAAGCAAAGTACGACTATTATTAATATTGCTAGTCTGTTTAACATGTCTGACACTGAGGAGGAAACTCCTTGCTCTATGTATCTGATTTTTTTGTCCCTCGTGTACTGAGAGGGCCTTACAATGTAAAGCACAAATTGTATGTAAAGAGAATGTGTCTAAGGATGAGTCTGAGGAGAATCAGGGTATACTGCTAACTTCTCCCCAAGCGTCACAACCTTTAACGCCCACCCAAGCGACGCCTGGTTCTTCAACCGTATCTAATTCATTTACTCTGTAGGATATGGCTGCGGTTATGTCAACTACCCTTACAGAGGTATTATCTAAGTTGCCAGTGTTACAGGGCAAACACAGTAGGACAGAAGTCAATGTGAATACTGAGTCCTCTGATGCTTTGTTAGCTATTTCCGATGTACCCTCACAGGGATCTGATTTGGGGTCAGGGAACTTCTGTCTGAGGGAGAACTTTCCAATTCAGGAAGTGCGTTACCTCAGATGGATTCGGACATCATGTCCTTTAGATTTAAGCTTGAACACCTCTGCCTGTTACTTCTGGAGGTTTTAGCGACTCTGGATGACTGTGACTCTATTGTGGTGCCACCAGAGAAATTGTGTAAAATTGACAAATACTTAGAGGTACCTGCTTACACTGATGTTTTTCCAGTTCCTAAGGGAATCTCTGAGATTATTAAGAGGGAATGGGACAGACCGGTTATCCCGTTCTCACCCTCTCCTAATTTCAAGAAGATGTATCCCATATCTGACACTGTTCGGGACTCTTGGCAGACAAGGTGGAAGGAGCTATATCTACCCTGGCTAAGCGTACAACTATTACTATTGAGGACAGTTGTGCTTTTAAAGACCCTATGGATAAGAAATTGGAGGGTCTTCTAAAGAAATTGTTTATTCACCAGGGTTTCCTCTTACAACCAATGGCCTGCATTGTACCAGTTACCACTGCGGCGGCCTTCTGGTTTGATGCTTTAGAAGAGTCTCTTAAGACTGAGACTCCTTTATAGGATATTTTAGATAGATTTAAGGCTCTTAAGCTGGCTAATTGTTTTATTACAGATGCCGCCTTCCAGATTGCCAAATTGGCGGCTAAGAATGCCGGATTTGCTATTTTAGCGCGTAGAGCGATATGGTTAAAATCTTGGTCTGCTGATGTGTCATCTAAGTCAAAGCTTTTGGCTATTCCTTTCAAGGGGAAAACCCTATTCGGGCCTGACTTGAAAGAGATCATTTCTGACATTACGGGAGGTAAGGGTCATCTCCTACCTCAGGATAGAACTGCTGAACTTAGGGGTAAACAAAATAATTTTCGTTCCTTTCGGAACATTAAAGGAGTCCCCTCTTCTTCCTCTTCTTCTGCCAAGCAGGAAGGGAATTTTGCTCAGGCCAAGTCCGTCTGGAGACCCAACCAGGCGTGGAACAAGAAGCCCGCTGCTGCTACCAAAACAGCATGAAGGGGCGGCCCCCGATCCGGGACCGGATCTAGTAGGGGGCAGACTCTCTCTCTTTGCCCAGGCTTGGGTAAGAGATGTTCAGGATCCTTGGACACTGGAGATCGTGTCCCAAGGGTATCAGCTGGAATTCAAAAGTTCTCTCCCAAGGGGGAGGTTCCTTCTTTCACGATTGTCTGCAGACCAGACAAAAAGAGAGGCATTCTTACGTTGTGTTAAAGACCTCTCTACTATGGAAGTAATTCATCCTGTTCCAAGATTGGAACAGGGACAGGGGTTTTACTCAAATCTTTTCATGGTCCCCAAAATAGAGGGCACGTTTGGACCCATTTTAGATCTAAAGAGTCTGAACAAGTTTCTCAGAGTCCCATCCTTCAAAATGGAGACTATTAAAACAATTCTGCCATTGATCCAGGAAGGTCAATATATGACTACCGTGGACTTGAAGGATGCATACCTTCATATTCCTATCCACAAGGATCATCATCCTAAGGTTTGCCTTCCTAGACAAAAAATTTCAGTTTGTGGCTCTTCCCTTCAGGTTGGCCACAGCACCCAGGATCTTCTCAAAGGTTTTAGGGTCCCTTCTGGCAGTTCTCAGGCCACGGGGTATTGCAGTGGCGCCTTATCTGGACGATATTCTGATCCAAGCATCGTCTTACCATCTGACAAAGTCTCATACAGACATGGTTCTCTCCTTTCTGAGGACTCACGGGTGGAAGGCGAATCTAGAAAAGAGTTCATTAATTCCACAGACCAAGGTTCCCTTCCTGGGAACAGATTCCATATCCATGAAAATTTTCTTCACAGAGGTCAGAAAGTAAAAGATTCTGAATACATGTCGAGCCCTTCAGTCCAATCCTCGGCCATCAGTGGCCCAGTGCATGGAGGTAATTGGATTGATGGTGGCGGGAATGGACATCATTCCGTTTGCTCGTTTTCATCTCAGGCCACTACAGCTGAGCATGCTCAGACAGTGGAATGGAGATTATGCAAATTTGTCTCCTCAGATAGATCTGGATCAGGAGACAAGAGACTCTCTTCTTTGGTGGTTGTCTAAGGATCATCTGTCCCAAGGGACGTGCTTTTGCAGACCCTCATGGGTGATAGTGACAACGGACGCCAGCCTTCTAGTTTGGGGAGCAGTCTGGAATTCCCTGAAGGCTCAGGGTGTGTGGGCTCAGTCAGAGTCACTTCTTCCAATCAATATTCTGGAATTGAGAGCAATATTCAATGCGCTTCAGGCATGGCCTCAGTTGGCTTCGGCCAAATTCATTCCCTTTCAGTCAGACAACATCATGACTGTGGCTTACATCAATCATCAGGGAGGAACAAGGAGTTCCTTAGTGATGACAGAAGAATCCAAGATAATTCGATGGGCCCACTCTTGTTATCTGTCAGCAATCTACATCCCAGGAGTGGACAACTGGGAAGCTGACTTTTTAAGCAGACAGACGTTTCATCCAGGGGAATGGGAACTCCATCCTGAGGTCTTTGCCACTCTGATCCTAAGATGGGGCAGACCGGAGTTGGATCTGATGGCATCTCGTCAGAATGCCAAGCTTCCAAGATACGGATCTAGGTCAAGGGATCCTCAGGCCGAACTGATAGATGCCTTGGCAGTGCCTTGGTCGTTCAACCTAGCTTATGTGTTTACACAGTTTGCACTCCTGCCTCGGGTGATTGCTCGGATCAAACAGGAGAGGGCTTTAGTAATTCTAATCGCGCCTGCGTGGCCTTACAGGACTTGGTATGCCGATCTAGTGGACATGTCCTCTCTGCTGCCGTGGAAGCTTCCATTGAGGCAGGACCTTCTCATTCAGGGACCCTTCCAACACCCAAATCTAGTTTCTCTGCAACTGACTGCTTGGAGATTGAGCGCTTGATTTTATCTAAGCGGGGGTTCTCTGATTCGGTCATTGATACTTTGATTCAGGCACGTAAGCCTGTCACTAGAAAGATCTATGATAAGATATGGCGTAAATTTCTTTTTTGGTGTGAATCCAAAGGCTACTCATGGAGTAGAGTTAGGATTCCCAGGATTCTGTCCTTTCTCCAAGAAGGATTGGAGAAAGGGTTATCAGCGAGTTCCTTAAAGGGACAAATCTCTGCTTTGTCAATTTTGCTACACCAACATTTGGCAGATGTTCCAGACGTTCAGTCTTTTTGTCAGGCTCTAACCAGAATTAAGCCTATGTTTAGAACAATTGCGCCACCCTGGAGTTTGAATTTAGTTCTTAAAGTTCTTCAAGGGTTTCCGTTTGAACCCATGCATTCCATAGATATTAAGTTGTTATCTTGAAATGTTTTATTTTTGGATGCTATTTCTTCTGCTCGTAGAGTTTTGGAGCTTTCAGCGTTACAATGTGATTAGCCTTATCTTATCTTCCATTCTTATAAGGTGGTTTTACGTACCAAACCTGGTTTCCTTCCTAAGGTTGTTTCTAATAAGAATATTAATCAGGAAATTGTTGTTCCTTTATTATGTCCTAACCCTTCTTCTAAGAAGGAGCGTATGTTGCATAACTTGGACGTGGTCCATGCCTGAAGTTTTACTTGCAGGCGACTAAGGATTTCCGTCAATCATCTTCATTATTAATTGTTTTTTCTGGAAAGCGTAGGGGTCAGAAAGCTACGGCTACCTCTCTTTCTTTTTGGCTGAAGAGTATCATCCTGCCAGTATATTTATAAGAATCTTAGCAGTACTCTCCAAATAATATGTGAGTATATGGCAGGGTTATAACTGTATATATTTAACATTCTTTCTTTAAACTAAACCCACCATCAAATATGCATATACCAAGAAAATGAAATTAATATAAATATCTGAATTCTTTGTTTGTTTGTTTTTAATTCTTTTTTATTGAAGAGAGTTCAAGCATACAGCAGGTAAAGAGTTACACACATATGATCTATCATTTGCTGGAGTTACAATAGGTATTAGTTTGAAAGGTGTATACAGCAGATGAAATCGAACAGAATTAATTCCAAGAATTTTAACATCCTGAGCAATGTTAAATTAGGTTATAAAATCAGGTGTGTACCAGTCAGTATTCAGTATAGGTACAGCATAATATCATAGTACATTTTCACCAAGACTTCTTCAATATCTGTTACCCAAACTCTCTCATTTTTATATTTTTACTAAACTAACCATTAAACTAAACTAAACACAAAACATAAACCATAACAGAACAATACTAAACTAGAACAAAATACATAAAGCACTGCTAACTCCATCCCCCACTGGTAATATATATATGTCACCCTGTGAAATGAGTGTGTAGAGCCACCACTTATTAAGAGTTTTAGGTGTAAGATGGATTACGCTACTATGTGAGCATGAGTCAAGTTGAAATATGATTCCGTGAGTGCCTTCAAGCTACAAGAATGGGCTAGTTCTTGTAAGCTAAGGCCTAAGGCAACATTATCTTTCATGATTTAGGACTGGTATTAGTAAGTACGGCATAAATGGGGCAAGGTGAGATCTACGGGAGTACTGGGCATGTACTTGTGTTCCAGGTTACATTGTACTTGAGGTAGCATTAATTATGGGGATAGTGCAGTGAGGATTAACCCCTGACCATATACACTATGATATACTAAGGGGTAATTTGTCAGGATTTTTAAAATGAAATTTTGTGACAAGTAAATAAAAGGAGGTAGCAGAGCCATAACAGTCCTATAGTGAATAGGACTAGATTATTTTAAAAGCCGTCAATGTGTACATAAGTAGCCTCTCCAGAGACATTGATATTAATAGATTGAAGTAAGGCGGTGAGGGTACAACCTGCAAGCACTATTTTGGTGGTAAAATGAATGATTCCTCCTAAGTTAAAATCTGGAGTGTATTGAGCGAATAAACCTCTTGTGTATCAAAATTCAGCTTACATTAGTCACTTAGGCCTAGATTTGGAGTTCGGCGGTAAAAGGGCTGCTAACGCTCCGCGGGCTTTTTTCTGGCCGCACCATAAATTTAACTCTGGTATCGAGAGTTTAATCAAATGCTGCGTTAGGCTCCAAAAAAGGAGCGTAGAGCATTTGTACCGCAAATGCAACTCTCGATACCAGAGTTGCTTACGGACGCGGCCGGCCTCAAAAACGTGCTCGTGCACGATTCCCCATAGGAAACAATGGGGCTGTTTGAGCTGAAAAAAAACCTAACACCTGCAAAAAAGCAGCGTTCAGCTCCTAACGCAGCCCCATTGTTTCCTATGGGGAAACACTTCCTACGTCTGCACCTAACACTCTAACATGTACCCCCGAGTCTAAACACCCCTAACCTTACACTTATTAACCCCTAATCTGCCGCCCCCCCGCTATCGCTGACCCCTGCATATTTTTTTTAAACCCCTAATCTGCCGCTCCGTAAACCGCCGCAACCTACGTTATCCCTATGTACCCCTAATCTGCTGCCCTAACATCGCCGACCCCTATATTATATTTATTAACCCCTAATCTGCCCCCCTCAACGTCGCCGACACCTGCCTACACTTATTAACCCCTAATCTGCCGAGCGGACCTGAGCGCTACTATAATAAAGTTATTAACCCCTAATCCGCCTCACTAACCCTATCATAAATAGTATTAACCCCTAATCTGCCCTCCCTAACATCGCCGACACCTAACTTCAATTATTAACCCCTAATCTGACGACCGGAGCTCACCGCTATTCTAATAAATGTATTAACCCCTAAAGCTAAGTCTAACCCTAACACTAACACCCCCCTAAGTTAAATATAATTTTTATCTAACAAAATAAATTAACTCTTATTAAATAAATGATTCCTATTTAAAGCTAAATACTTACCTGTAAAATACATCCTAATATAGCTACAATATAAATTATAATTATATTATAGCTATTTTAGGATTAATATTTATTTTACAGGTAACTTTGTAATTATTTTAACCAGGTACAATAGCTATTAAATAGTTAAGAACTATTTAATAGTTACCTAGTTAAAATAATAACAAAATTACCTGTAAAATAAGTCCTAACCTAAGATATAATTAAACCTAACACTACCCTATCAATAAAATAATTAAATAAACTACCTACAATTACCTACAATTAACCTAACACTACACTATCAATAAATTAATTAAATACAATTCCTACAAATAAATACAATTAAATAAACTAGCTAAAGTACAAAAAATAAAAAAGATCTAAGTTACAGAAAATAAAAAAATATTTACAAACATAATAAAAATATTACAACAATTTTAAACTAATTACACCTACTCTAAGCCCCCTAATAAAATAACAAAGCCCCCCAAAATAAAAAATTCCCTACCCTATTCTAAATTAAAAAAGTTACAAGCTCTTTTACCTTACCAGCCCTGAACAGGGCCCTTTGCGGGGCATGCCCCAAGAATTTCAGCTCTTTTGCCTGTAAAAGAATAAATACAATACCCCCCCCCCCAACATTACAACCCACCACCCACATACCCCTAATCTAACCCAAACCCCCCTTAAATAAACCTAACACTAAGCCCCTGAAGATCTTCCTACCTTGTCTTCACCATACCAGGTTCACCGATCCGTCCTGAAGAGCTCCTCCGATGTCCTGATCCAAGCCCAAGCGGGGGCTGAAGAGGTCCATGATCCGGTCAAAGTCTTCATCCAAGCGGGGCAGAAGAGGATCTTCCATCCGATTGAAGTCATCATCCAGGCGGCATCTTCTATGGTCTTCCATCCGGAGCGAAGCGGCAGGATCCTGAAGACCTCCAGCGCGGAACATCCATCCGGACCGACGACTGAACGACGAATGACTGTTCCTTTAAGGGACGTCATCCAAGATGGCGTCCCTCAAATTCCGATTGGCTGATAGGATTCTATCAGCCAATCGGAATTAAGGTATGAATTTTCTGATTGGCTGATGGAATCAGCCAATCAGAATCAAGTTCAATCCGATTGGCTGATCCAATCAGCCAATCAGATTGAGCTCGCATTCTATTGGCTGATCGGAACAGCCAATAGAATGCGAGCTCAATCTGATTGGCTGATTGGATCAGCCAATCGGATTGAACTTGATTCTGATTGGCTGATTCCATCAGCCAATCAGAAAATTCATACCTTAATTCCGATTGGCTGATAGAATCCTATCAGCCAATCGGAATTCGAGGGACGCCATCTTGGATGACGTCCCTTAAAGGAACAGTCATTCGTCGTTCAGTCGTCGGTCCGGATGGATGTTCCGCGCTGGAGGTCTTCAGGATCCTGCCGCTTCGCTCCGGATGGAAGACCATAGAAGATGCCGCCTGGATGATGACTTCAATCGGATGAAGATCCTCTTCTGCCCCGCTTGGATGAAGACTTTGACCGGATCATGGACCTCTTCAGCCCCCGCTTGGGCTTGGATCAGGACATCGGAGGAGCTCTTCAGGACGGATCGGTGAACCTGGTATAGTGAAGACAAGGTAGGAAGATCTTCAGGGGCTTAGTGTTAGGTTTATTTAAGGGGGGTTTGGGTTAGATTAGGGGTATGTGGGTGGTGGGTTGTAATGTTGGGGGGGGGGGTATTGTATTTATTCTTTTACAGGCAAAAGAGCTGAAATTCTTGGGGCATGCCCCGCAAAGGGCCCTGTTCAGGGCTGGTAAGGTAAAAGAGCTTGTAACTTTTTTAATTTAGAATAGGGTAGGGAATTTTTTATTTTGGGGGGCTTTGTTATTTTATTAGGGGGCTTAGAGTAGGTGTAATTAGTTTAAAATTGTTGTAATATTTTTATTATGTTTGTAAATATTTTTTTATTTTCTGTAACTTAGATCTTTTTTATTTTTTGTACTTTAGCTAGTTTATTTAATTGTATTTATTTGTAGGAATTGTATTTAATTAATTTATTGATAGTGTAGTGTTAGGTTAATTGTAGGTAATTGTAGGTAGTTTATTTAATTATTTTATTGATAGGGTACTGTTAGGTTTAATTATATCTTAGGTTAGGACTTATTTTACAGGTAATTTTGTTATTATTTTAACTAGGTAACTATTAAATAGTTCTTAACTATTTAATAGCTATTGTACCTGGTTAAAATAATTACAAAGTTACCTGTAAAATAAATATTAATCCTAAAATAGCTACAATATAATTATAATTTATATTGTAGCTATATTAGGATGTATTTTACAGGTAAGTATTTAGCTTTAAATAGGAATCATTTATTTAATAAGAGTTAATTTATTTTGTTAGATAAAAATTATATTTAACTTAGGGGGGTGTTAGTGTTAGGGTTAGACTTAGCTTTAGGGGGTTAATACATTTATTAGAATAGCGGTGAGCTCCGGTCGGCAGATTAGGGGTTAATAATTGAAGTTAGGTGTCGGCGATGTTAGGGAGGGCAGATTAGGGGTTAATACTATTTATGATAGGGTTAGTGAGGCGGGTTAGGGGTTCATAACTTTATTATAGTAGCGCTCAGGTCCGCTCGGCAGATTAGGGGTTAATAAGTGTAGGCAGGTGTCGGCGACGTTGAGGGGGGCAGATTAGGGGTTAATAAATATAATATAGGGGTC
The DNA here is from genome assembly GCF_027579735.1 of Bombina bombina. Classification (NCBI taxonomy): domain Eukaryota; kingdom Metazoa; phylum Chordata; class Amphibia; order Anura; family Bombinatoridae; genus Bombina; species Bombina bombina. The sequence goes on from NC_069503.1 coordinate 936,858,841, forward strand.
GGCGATGTTAGGGGTAGCAGATTAGGGGTACATAGGGATAACGTAGGTGGCGGCGATTTGCGGTCGGAAGATTAGGGGTTAATTATTTTAAGTAGCTTGCGGCGACGTTGTGGGGGGCAAGTTAGGGGTTAAGAAATATAATATAGGGGTCGGCGGGGTTAGGGGCAGCAGATTAGGGGTACATAAGTATAACGTAGGTGGCGGTCGGCAGATTAGGGGTTAAAAATTTAAATAGAGTGGCGGCGATGTGGGGGGACCTCGGTTTAGGGGTACATAGGTAGTTTATGGGTGTTAGTGTACTTTAGGGTACAGTAGTTAAGAGCTTTATAAACCGGCGTTAGCCAGAAAGCTCTTAACTCCTGCTATTTTCATGCGGCTGGAATTTTGTCGTTAGAGCTCTAACGCTCACTTCAGAAACGACTCTAAATACCAGCGTTAGAAAGATCCCATTGAAAAGATAGGCTACGCAAATGGCGTAGGGGGATCTGCGGTATGGAAAAGTTGCGGCTGAAAAGTGAGCGTTAGACCCTTTAATCACTGACTCCAAATACCAGCGGGCGGCCAAAACCAGCGTTAGGAGCCTCTAACGCTGGTTTTGACGGCTACCGCCGAACTCCAAATCTAGGCCTCAGAAAATAATTACTCTCGCATCAATAAAAGTACTAGCAGAGCAAACTCCCTCAAATACTAACATATGTATGAAGCTAACAGAGGAGCCTTAATAAAGCAAATATAAGATCTTAGGTAGGACTACTGCATCAACTTATCTTGGCGTAAGGGCATACGAAACGGTCATATAATTACAAAGATTACACAATATGCTGAGTTAAATTGTGAGATCTAACTAGATTACCACAGTATTTCTCCAATCAGGTCCATGAAAAGCTGGGAGGAAATTACAGAATGCTAGCTGGTAAATATATGCTATCAATAATAGATAGAATGTAAAAGAATAAGGAAGCAAGCTAGTGCCGATATCAGATCCAGCAGTCATCCAGGCTCAGATACATTGACATAGCAAATTTACATGCAAGCTATTCGGTGAATATTTTAAAGTCAAAGAAATACATATCAGTAGGATCAACAACAATATACATAAGCAGCTTTTGGCAGAGTTAATGGACCTTAGCTAAACAACATCACATAACAAGATCGGGTATAACAAGCCGGGAGATCTGCTAATCGACGTGCATAACAATACAGTCACCATATCTGCTTGTCCGTTATCTTCAGCTTATAGACTAGTCAATGTGCCTTAATGTTCCAAAGTGCCTGCAAGGATAAGGTGAGCAGTAAGCTCTGTTTTGTTGGCGACACGGCAACTCAGCCAACCCCCCTCCTGAGTACCGATGCAAATGCAGCTCTCAATAGCGTTAAGAGTCCCATATTAAATGGTTTCGGTGTAAAGTGAAAACAAACAAAAAAAAAAAAAAAACATATTTCGCCTAACCTAGCAATAACATTTATCCAGTGTAATGGATCCTGTCTGATTAATATAATTTGTCCAATGTGATGGATGCTGTCTGAATCAGGAGAGGGTTAGTCTAGAGAACACCTAGGTCAGCTTGCGTACAAACCTCCCATTCTAGCCGATACCGTTTTGCCCCGGGCCAACGAACGGTGACATGGGTCTGACAGCCAACCAGTATAACACACCAGGCGGCATGAGAAGGTCAACCCCCCTGTTAGCCCAGCGTATGATCCAAAGTGCTGGTCCTGCAGCGAGTCAGCCGGGCAAAGCATTAGGGGGTAGAGTCCACTCTTTTCTTGAGCAGTGCCGACAGAGGGCTTGTAGGAAATTCTGAGCTCCAGCAGTTCTTTCATGAGGCTAGAGGACGCGCTGTTGCTACTTGGTCCGCTAGCATTCAAGGGTTCAGTGCTTCTTGTTTTAGAATTGGCGCCAACTCTCTCACAGTGCATTGTCGAGCTCCATTATCGGGGGACCGGGCCAATTTCCGCCGAATTGTTTCACTTAGGCTTGAGCATTGGACAATAAGTGAATCAAAAAGAGGTATGAATTTGTCTGATAGTTCAGTCAGCAACGTTTCAGTTGCGCACTGCATGGTAGTAGTGTGCGTGATGGTTACCGTCGGTCCGGCAAAATCTTTAATATTTCTTTAACCTGCCTTCCGGGGTAGAAGAGATGTATTTCCTTCTGTTCGCTGTAGGTTCCCGGACAGCTTACTCTGTCAAGGGAGGCACGAATGACAAGAAATAGTGGCAAATATTCGAAGTAATCCAAGTTCTTCTGCAAAATTCTTTGTTATTAGTAAATATCTATGAACACATTGATATATATATACACTGCTCAAAAAAAATAAAGGGAACACTTAAACAACACAATGTATCTCCAAGTCAATCACACTTCTGTGAAATCAAACTGTCCACTTAGGAAGCAACACTGAGTGACAATCAATTTCACATGCTGTTGTGCAAATGGGATAGACAACAGGTGGAAATTATAGGCAATTAGCAAGACACCCCCCAATAAAGGAGTGGTTCTGCAGGTGGTGACCACAGACCACTTCTCAGTTTCCTATGCTTTCTGGCTGATGTTATGGTCACTTTTGAATGCTGGTGGTGCTTGCACTCTAGTGGTAGCATGAGACGGAGTCTACAACCCACACAAGTGGCTCAGGTAGTGCAGCTCATCCAGGATGGCACATCAGTGCGAGCTGTGGCAAGAAGGATTGTTGTGTCTGTCAGCGTAGTGTCCAGAGCATGGAGGCGCTACCAGGAGACAGGCCAGTACATCAGGAGACGTGGAGGAGGCCGTAGGAGGGCAACAACCCAGCAGCAGGACCGCTACCTCCGCCTTTGTGCAAGGAGGAACAGGAGGAGCACTGCCAGAGCCCTGCAAAATGACCTCCAGCAGGCCACAAATGTGCATGTGTCTGCTCAAACGGTCAGAAACAGACTCCATGAGGGTGGTATGAGGACCCAACGTCAACAGGTGGGGGTTGTGCTTACAGTCCAACACCATGCAGGACGTTTAACATTTGCCAGAGAACACCAAGATTGGCAAATTCGCCACTGGCTAGACCTCATGTGGCTGGAGTGTGTCAGCAGTTCCTGCAAGACGAAGGCATTGATGCTATGGACTGGCCCTCCCGTTCCCCAGACCTGAATCCAATTGAGCACATCTGGGACATCATGTCTCGCTCCATCCACCAACTTCACTTTGCACCACAGACTGTCCAGGAGTTGGTGGATGCTTTAGTCCAGGTCTGGGAGGAGATCCCTCAGGAGACCATCCACCACCTCATCAGGAGCATGCACAGGCGTTGTAGGGAGGTCATACAGGCACGTGGAGGCCACACACACTACTGAGCCTCATTTTGACTTGTTTTAAGGACATTACATCAAAGTTGAATCTGCCTGTAGTGTGTTTTTCCACTTTAATTTTGAGTGTGACTCCAAATCCAGACCTCCATGGGTTGAAAATTTTGATTTCCATTTTTTAATTTTTGCGTGATTTTGTTGTCAGCACATTCAACTATGTAAAGAACAAAGTATTTAATTAGAATATTTTATTCATTCAGATCTAGGATGTGTTATTTTAGTGTTCCCTTTATTTTTTTGAGCAGTGTATATATATATTTGTAAGAATTAAAATATGAGTCAATATTATATGCGTTTAAAAAAACTATTCAAATATGCTATACAGAGTTCATACAACTTTACCTTATCCACAAAAGAAATTTCACCCAGTTAAACACAATGAGACTTAAGATCTTTAACTACTAACATCCAAACAATACAATTCTAACAGTGTTTAGTAAACAATAGGAGAGTCTATATAATTTAAACACTAGAAGTGATATATATATTATTTGTGTCAACAATCAAACTCTGAGTTATAACTCTATATTTGCACAGATAAAACAATTTAGCATCAAGGATATATGTCTAACAATATACAGACTGAATATAAGCTAAAAAATGCACTGCTCTTTAAATCTATTAAATACAAATTGACTATGTTCTTACCAATAACTTTTGTTTCAAGTTTTAAAAATTAGAACAATTATACTTCACCAATTTGAACCAATTCGTAGCGGTCTTTAGGTCATCTCATTTGAAGGAAAGTTATTGCATATATCAAGGTAAGTTTTCAGCTTCTTGCTCAGTGAAAAGTATTCCCAGGTATCACAGCCAAAATCAATTCTTAGTCTCAGCAAGTCACAAAAAAACTGTCCCTTTCTGCATTGACTACTCCTGTTATATAATCATTGATGACCTGTTTCGTTCATGCCCTTGTGCTTTTCCCTTCTCATTGGATAATTGGTTTAGTATATATTGTTGCTATGGAAATGCATCTTTTAAACAGTTAAGTCTCTTAACTGTTATACTGGGTTTTGGCCCACGGGTGGCAGCATGACAACACAAACAGATTTACATTTAACCATTTCTAGACAGTGAAAGAAAATATTTCTTTAAAATGTGTAACAAATACCATAATTTTCTTACATTAGTAAGTTTTATGTATATGTACGGTATTATATCACATATTCTGATCAATTTGACATGAAACACAGTATGCCCTCAACACCATACCATATCAAAACAACTATACTGCTAATTATTCCAAAATTTTATACATCTGTTATATTTTCAGAGCTGTGTTTAAACTTTCACAAACATCTAGTATATAACCATATGACATGATTCAGATATCCCATGCAGGCAATCCTCTAGCCCCATCTGAAAAATAGAAAAATTATGTTATATATATTTAAACCATGGGATTATTACAGTTTCCATTCAATTTATTACAGGTTTGAATCTATTTTTCATATATCTATTCACTGCAGTAATTATTTATTTAATATAATATGTCCCCTTTCAATATATATATATACCTATATGGGTTATTTGAATTATTTCTTTTTCAAGGATAATATATTTTTATTTATGTCACACAAGGACTGCGAATGCTAATTTGTTTGATTCCCAGCACATGGAAATTTACATAATTTACACATGGTCTCTGTTTGTCAACTTTTTTTTGCCCACCTGCAGTGCTGTTGGCTTCAAAGACTATGTTATCTTTATCCCTAAAAACTCTGTATATAGTTAAGTGATCCTGTCTTCATTCAGCTAAAACTATTTGGCAAGGGGGGGTTTGTTTTATATTAGAATAGAACTGTTATCTTCAGAATTTATGAGATGCAATATAGATGGCTTCAGAGCAGAAATAGGGGTCAGCGATCATCTGATAGGGATTTTAAATTCACGCCTCAGTGGGATATCCTTGGAAACAGATGTGAAATATATATAATATACAGATGATTATCTTTGAAGTAATCTGTTTTTTCTCTGGAATGGTTGTTTTAATTAAGTACACCAAATGTTCCATTGTCCTCACTTGTGTGTTCAGAATAGCCCTGCATACCAAGTGGGGGGAGAGTTGAAGATGTAAGCATGATGCTTCTGTTGAACAGATTTGCAAGGCTGCAACTTGGTTGTCTCTTCACACTTTTTCCAAATTTTCCAAATTTGATACTTTTGCTTCTTCTGAGGCTGGTTTTGAGAGAAAGGTTCTTCAAGCAGTGGTGCCTTCCATTTAGGTCCCTGTCTTGTCCCTCTCTTTTCATCCGTGTCCTTTAGCTTTGGTATTGTATCCCACAAGTAAGGATGAAATCCGTGGACTCGTCATATCTTTTAGAAGAAAAGGAAATTTATGCATACCTGATCAATTTATTTCTTCTACGATATGACGAGTCCCCGGCCCACCCTGTCATTTTTAAGACAGGTTTAGATTATATTATATGTTTTATAAACTTCAGTCACCTCTGCACCTTTGACTTTTCCTTTCTCTTCCTAACTTCGGCCGAATGACTGGAGGTGGAGGGAAGGGAGGAACTATATATACAGCTTTGCTGTGGTGCTCTTTGCCACTTCCTGCTAGCAGGAGGTTAAATCCCACAAGTAAGGATGAAATCCGTGGACTCGTCATATCGTAGAAGAAATAAATGTATCAGGTAAGCATACATTTTCTTTTTGATGCCCTTAAAAGGGCATTTAGCTCTTTTAAGAATTGCCCATCCCTAATCTAAATAAAAAAATAAAAATAAAAAAACCTTAGTCTAACCCCCAGGTTGGTACTCACAGTTCCTGAAGTCCGAGAAGGTCCTGTACCAGGTGGTGATGTCTTCCAAGCGGCGACATCTTCTTTCTTCTTCCAGGATCAAGCCGGCGCAGAGCGGAGGGCGTAGCTGAAGACCGATGATCGCGGAGCTTAAGACCGGCGACCCTGGAACTGAAGAGCGGCGACCCTGGAACTGAAGACCGGCGGCCGCGAAGGCATGGGGCACGGCACCAAGAATCTTCACAAAGGTGCTAGGGTCCCTTCTGGCGGTCCTAAGGCAGAGGGGCATAGCAGTGGCACCTTATCTAGACGACATCTTAATTCAAGCGTCGACTTTCCAACTTGCCAAGTCTCACACAGACTTAGTGTTGGCCTTTCTAAGTTCTCATGGGTGGAAGGTGAACGTGAAAAAGAGTTCTCTTATTCCTCTCACAAGAGTTCCATTCCTGGGAACTCTGATAGATTCGATGGACATGAAAATATTTCTGACGGAGGTCAGGAAATCAAAGATTTTAACGACCTGCCAAGCTCTTCATTCCATTCCTCGGCTGTCCGTGGCTCAGTGTATGGAGGTAATCGGACTTATGGTAGCGGCAATGGACATAGTTCCGTTTACTCGCTTGCATCTCAGACCACTGCAACTATGCATGCTCAAACAGTGGAATTGGGATTATGCAGATTTATCTCCTCAGATAAATCTGGATCAAGAGACCAGAGACTTTCTTCTTTGGTGGTTGTCACAGGATCACCTGTCCAGGGGAATGTGTTTCCACAGGCCAGCATGGGTTATTGTGATGACGGACGCAAGCCTACTGGGCTGGGGTGCAGTCTGGAATTCCCTGAAAGCACATGGTTTGTGGACTCAGGAGGAGGCCCTCCTACCGATAAATATTCTGGAATTAAGAGCGATATTCAATGCTCTTCAGGCGTGGCCTCAGCTGGCTTTGGCCAGATTCATCAGGTTTCAGTCGGGCAACATCACGACTGTAGCTTATATCAATCATCAGGGGGGGACAAGGAGTTCCTTGGCGATGATAGAAGGTTCCAGGATAATCCGATGGGAAGAAACTCACTCTTGCCATCTATTAGCGATCTATATCCCAGGGGTGGAAAACTGGGAGGCAGATTTTCTAAGTCTTCCGACTTTTCATCCGGGGGAGTGGGAGCTCCATCCGGAGGTGTTTGCTCAACTGGTTCAGCTATGGGGCACACCTGAATTGGATCTGATGGCGTCTCGTCAGAATGCCAAACTTCCTCGTTACGGATCCAGGTCAAGGGATCCTCAGGCAGTACTGATAAATGCTCTAGCAGTACCCTGGTCGTTCAACCTGGCTTCTGTGTTTCCACCATTCCCTCTCTTTCCGCGTCTGATTGCCATAATCAAACAGGAGAGAGCTTCTGTGATTTTGACTTGGTATGCAGACCTGGTGGACATGTCATCTCTGCCACCATGGACTCTGCCACTGAGACGGGACCTTTTGATTCAAGGTCCATTCAAGCATCCAAATCTAATTTCTCTGCAACTGACTGCTTGGAGATTGAACGCTTGATTTTATCAAAGCGGGGTTTCTCTGAGTCGGTCATAGATACCTTGATTCAGGCTCGAAAGCCTGTCACCAGGAAGATAAGATATGGCGTAAATATCTTTTTTGGTGTGAATCCAAAGGCTACTCATAGAGTAAGATCAGGATTCCTAGGATTTTGTCTTTTCTCCAAGAAGGATTGGAGAAAGTATTGTTCACTAGTTCCTTAAAGGGACAGATATCTGCTTTGTCTATTCTGTTGCACAAGCATCTGGCAGATGTCCCAGACGTTCGGGCTTTTTGTCAGGCTTTAGTTAGGATTTAAGCCTGTGTTTAAACCTGTTGCTCCGCCATGGAGTCTCAATTTAGTTCTTAAAGTTCTTCAGGGGGTTCCGTTTGAACCCATGCATTCCATAGATATTAAGCTTCTATCTTGGAAAGTTCTGTTTCTAGTTGCTATCTCTTCAGCTCGAAGAGTTTCTGAACTATCTGCATTACAACGTGACTCGCCTTATCTTGTTTTCCATGCTGATAAGGTGGTTTTGCGTACCAAACATGGGTTCCTCCCTAAGGTTGTTTCTAACAGGAATATCAATCAGGAAATTGTTGTTCCTTCTCTGTGTCCTAATCCTTCTTCTAAGAAGGACCGTATGTTGCACAACTTGGACATGGTTCGTGCCTTGAAGTTTTATTTGCAGGCAACCAAAGATTTTCGCCAATCATCTTCTTTGTTTGTTGTCTATGCTGGAAAGCATAGAGGTCAAAAGGCTATGGCTACCTCTCTTTCCTTTTGGCTGAAAAGCATCATCCATTTGGCTTATGAGACTGCTGGACAGCAGCCTCCTGAAAGAATTACAGCTCACTCCACTAGAGCAGTGGCTTCCACATGGGCTTTTAAAAATGATACTTCTGTTGAACAGATTTGTAAGGCTGCGACTTGGTCTTTGCTTCATACCTTTTCCAAATTTTACAAATTTGATACTTTTGCTTCTTCGGAGGCTATTTTTGGGAGAAAGGTTTTGCGAGCAGTGGGGCCTTCCGTTTATGTTCCTGTCTTGTCCTTCCCTTCATCCGTGTCCTAAAGCTTTGGTATTGGTATCCCACAAGTTAGGATGAATCCGTGGACTCGGTACATCTTGCAAAAGAAAACAGAATTTATGCTTACCTGATAAATTTCTTTCTTTTGCGATGTACCGAGTTCACGGCCCGCCCTGTCTATTCAAGACAGATAGTATTTTTTATGTAAACTTCAGTCACCTCTGCACCTTATAGTTTCTCCTTTTCTTCCTTGGCCTTCGGTCGAATGACATGGGGGGTGGAGTTAAGAGGGGAGCTATATAGACAGCTCTGCTGTGGTGCTCTCTTTGCTACTTCCTGTCAGGAAGGACAATATCCCACAAGTTAGGATGAATCCGTGGACTCGGTACATCGCAAAAGAAAGAAATTTATCAGGTAAGCATAAATTCTGTTTTTTTTTATTTTCTGTAATTTTAGCTTAATTTAAATTTAGGTTTAATTTTAAAATTTTTGGGGGTTAAACGGGTTTTTTTTTTAAAAATTAGGGGGTTTGGTATTTTTAGATTAGGGTTATGGGCACTTCTTAATTGAGCTGAATGCCCTTTTAAGGGCAGCAAAAGAGATGAATGTCCTTTTAAGGTCAATGCCCATACAAATGCCTTTTTCAGGGCAATGGGTAGTTTAGGTTTTTTAGTGTTAGGTTTATTTATTTTCGGGGGTTTGGTGGGTGGTGGGTTTTTTGACCTTTTAAGGGCTATTGGTAGTTTAGCATTAGATTAGGGGGTGTTTTTATTTAGGGAGGAACTTTTTATTTTCATACGGCTAGATTTGGAGTTTGGCGGTAGATGGGCTGCTAACGCTACGCGTGGTTTATGTATAACGCACGGCATTGTTTGACTCCGGTATTTAGAGTTCAAAAAAGACCATCTAACGATGCTCCTAACGCGTGTATTTCACACGCGGAATCCTGCCCGCGTTAGACAGTCTCCCATAGAGATCAATGGTAAAGCAAAATAAATAGCTTTTTTTACCTAACACTCGATCTCGCGAGAAATACGCACAGCTCGGTCATATGATGCATACCACATCATGCACAACAATAACACGCCGCAAATGTCACAACAACAAATCACACAAGCATTACACATTCACAAGCGGGGGAATTTTTATTAAAATTTTATACAGGGAATACGCATATACTTTAAGATGCGGAGATACGCAAAATAACAACAAGGAATAAAAAATATATACATACCCTAGCAAAATAATCGCATTCAATATCACTATATATTAGGACAAACATACATATACAACACTTCACTAATAACACACCATCGCAAATTCACATTTAAACACAATACTATTGGACAATGTTATAGAAAACGAGCACTATGACATCATCGCATTCTACACATTCCACAAATACTAACTCAAAATGAGCATGCGCAAATTCACACAACTAATACACATTGCACTAATATTAATTGCTAATAAAGCACACCTGAACACAATTTACAACGGAAATTGGTACATCATTAAACATTTACACAGGGTATATAAGCACCACACAAGCATGGCTTCTTTGACTGTGTTGCTGGTGGGTCTTTGGAGATTGGAGGTTTAAGATTAGAGAGTTTGTGCATTATTGTGAGTGAGTTAGTGTTAGTGTGAGAGAGTCAGTTGTTAGTGTTATCGTGAGTGAGTTAGTGGGAGTGGGAGAGAGTCAGTTAGTGGGAGCGTGAGTGAGTTAGTGGTAGTGGGAGTTGTTAGTGAGAGTTAGTGGTAGTGTGAGAGAGTCAGTTAGTGGGAGCGTGAGTTAGTGGTAGTGTGAGTTATTGAGAGTTAGTGGGAGTGTGAGTTAGTGAGAATTAGTAGTAGTGTGAGTTAGTGAGAATTAGTAGTAGTGTGAGTTAGCGAGCGAGTGTTTTTTCTGTACACTTAACACATTTACACGCAAACACATTCAATACATACATACACTTATCAATAACACTACATACACTCCATACCCCATACCCCCTCATACTACACTCCATACCCCATTCCCTGTAGTCCCATTCCCTTTCATCCCATTTACTCTTATCCCATACCCCATACCCATCCCATACCCATCCCCTAGTTACATTTAGTTTACATATCCTCCTTTTAGTCTTCTTCTTCTTTTTGTTTATTTAAATCCTCCTTACCCTCTTTGTTTTTTTAGATCCCTCTCACACTTTCAGCACTTATTTTGTCTTTTTAGTTCTTTATTTTGACCCCCTTTCATTTCATCACACTCACTTTTTGTTTGATTATTTGGGGTTTAGTTTAGGGAACAGATGGAGGGCAGGCAGGGGAGAGGTAGAGGGGGGAGGAGAGGGAGGGGGAGAGGAACAGGGCAGGAAGGGGGGCAGGAAGCGGGGGTGGAAGCGGTGGGTGGACCCAGCCACTTGGTTCAAGATGAACAAGTGGCTGGGCCCAGTGGCGGACAGAGTAGGGCTTCACAGTCCGGGAAACAGAGGGCATCGTCACAGGGGAAGGCCAAGGCGACTAGGGAGGCGAGGTTTTCGATGGAGGAGAAGGAGGCCCTCGTAGAGGCCTATATGGCGAGGTATAGGAGGCTGCAGCACCAGAAGACCACCCCGACTGAGAAGAGGAAGCTCTGGCATGAGATAAGGAATGCAGTCAATGCAGTGGGTGGCCGGAACAGAGATATGGACTCTATAAAACATCGCTACCGGGACTGTAAGATGGATCTCAAGAAAAAGTTAAGCCTGGAGGCCCGACATTCCGCAGGAACCGGTGGCGGCCCTGCCCTGGAAATCGAGTACTGCCGATGGGAGGAAATGTTGCGGCCCAGCATCTCCGAGGTGGATGTAGTCGGTATCGGAGGAATTGATACCGGGAACCTGCCATTCTCATCTGACGGTAAGCTCATTTAAGAATAAATTCACATACGAATGTATTTCAAGGGACACTATACGCAAACCTTTACTTTCATGATTAAGTTAGCGAATACAATTTGAAAAAACATTCAAATGTACTTATATTACCTAATTTGAATCATTCTTGAGATATATTTTAATGAAGAAATAGCCATGCACACGGTGAACCAATCACAGGAGGCAGCTATATTCAGCTAACAATCAGCATCTTCTAAGCATATTTAGATATGCTTTTCAGCAAAGAATATCCAGAGAATGAAGCTAATTAGATAAGAAAAGTACATTAGAAAGTTGATTATAAATGTATGCTTCTAAATCATGAAAGATAAAACATTGGGTTTCATGTCCCTTTAAGGATCAGATTAATGCTATAACATTCTTTACACGCATTCACAATTACTTTGCGGTTACATCAGTATCTAGGCTATAGGTTAGGGGTGCATTTAAACAGACTGAAAACAAACGCTAAAACATTCAGATTGACCAGAGATATCACAAACACGGTTTAGAAAATGCGGAAATCGTATTGATTGTTAGATTTCAAAGTGGATTAATGATTCTGCATTTGTAATTGTATCGTAAGCTAAGTCATTTAAAGCTTGATTTGGAAATATGCTAATATATACATTTTTTATTTTTTAAAATATACAGAGTCTGGGGAGGAGGCAGCACAACAAATACAGCCTCCTCCATCTCCCCGGGATGAGAGTGGTGGGGAGGAATTTCCACTTCGGAGGGAAGAGGCCCCCCGTGACGAAGAGGGCACGGAAGCAGATGAAGAGGCCCCGGAAGCAGAGGAGGAGGCCGCGGAACCAGAGGCCCCTCAAGGACCCGCACCCCGCCGTGCACGGGCACCCCGCCGTGCACGGGTACCCCGCCAAGCACAACAACAGGAAATAGCGGAGGTGCGGGTTCTACTAGACTACATAGACCAGATGCGTAACTCCCGGATACAAAATATAGAAGGCCGAACTCAAATTCTTGAAGGACAAAACCAAATAATTGAAGGCCAAACCCAAATAATAAACATACTTAATAGAATAGAAGAAGGGCAAAACAGAATCATTAATCTACACCAAGAGATGTTTAATTTTTTCTCGTGGAGGTGCATGCTGGTCTGCCTCCTGGTCCGCCTCCTGCTGCTGGGCCTCCTGCTGCTGGGCCTCCTGCTGCTGGGCCTCCTGCTGCTGGGCCATCTTCTCCTGCTGGGCCATCTTCTCCTGCCGGGCCATCTTCTCCTGCTGGGCCATCTTCTCCTGCCGGGACATCTCCTCCTGCCGAGTCATCTCCTCCTCCTCAGCCATCTTCTCCTCCTCAGCCATCTTCTCCTCCTCAGCCATCTCCTCCTCCTCCTCACCTTGGTCATCCCAGTACTCTTCCTTCCACTCTTCCCACAACATCTCCAAGGAGAACTCGTCAGAGTCGGCAGTTGCCCCTCCCAGAGCCTCAGCCCCGTGGGAAGAGGGGAAGGAAGAGGAAGTAAGTATTTGTTTTCATGTTTAATGTTTTTTTTATTTAATGTGTAATGGATAGGTATGTGATGATGTGGTTTTCATACACTTGTGGACCACACTCTGTATATAATCTACTTCTATGGGACCGGGTCCATGGAGGCAGATTGTTTGCAGAGTGTGGGTTATAAGTGTGTGAAAACCACATCATCACATACCTATCCTTGTTCATGATATTGATTGGTTTCTGTGATGTGATGTCCAAACTGTTTCCCGAATCGCAAACAAAATTACCATTACAATTATCCATGATGGCATATTACTGTTTGAATGCCAATAACACAGCTTAAAGGGACAGTCAGAAAATTATTGATTACAAAGAAAACACTGTATTACGCATTATCAAGTTGGAAACAACAAAACATGGAGAAATACGTGTGACTTATGTGCTTACCCTTGTATCTATGACTATGAAAAATGACCACTTATTTGTTGTTCTGACATAACAACATTTTAGATATCAATGATCAATACATGGTAAATAATATGCTGTATGAGCACAAGGTTTTACATATACAAATGCTATCCAAATGCCCTCTAGTGGTCAAATTGTATAATGATTACATGCACTCTTCAAGCTCTAAGAAATGAGCACACAAACCTCATAGGTTTAGCTAGCAAATTAAAATAAACACAGACAAATGATTAATTGGTGAGAAACCTTTGATATCATTGATATTACAAAATTGACTTTTAGAATAATGCAAAACATTATTTGTTTTCTAAACTGTCCCTTTAACAAAATTACATATGCTAACATATATTTGAAGATTGTTGGTATATCTACATGTACTTGTTCAAACAATAAATATTGAAATCAGATTTATATTGACGTGTTAAATAAAGTCTATTTTCTTAAAGAGACATTATTGTGTTAATTTATTTTTAGAAAGACATTTGTTTTAACAATGAATATGGTTTAAAGTCCTTTTAGGAGTGGGGGGTGAAAATATGCTAACAATAATATATTTGGAGATTAACCAATGTGGAACTCATACATGATACAAAAATAAACATTTGCATTAAAGGGACAGTATACTATATTTTTAACAGAACTGTATGTAATAGACACTACTAGAAACAACAAGATTAACATATACTGATATCAATATTACAAAGCTTTAAACACTTTCAAAGAAAATCGGGTTATCTCTATTGAAAATATAGATGAACCCCCATTACAACCGTAAAACAAGACAATACCCCATCATTAACATATGAAAAGACCCTTTACACAAACAGGAGAAAGCTGGAGATGGTACTCACATGAAACTCAGAGGCTTGGCGAGGAGTCTGAAAATTACTTACATTTTCTTTGAACAGAAGCAAAATGAAACGTGTATTTGTTAAACAATGGACTGTCTAACTAGAGACAAAATAAAAAGTTTTGATTTATAATGTGAGTGTCTAATGAACCTTTAATAAAATATAAGACGAAATTACATTTAGAAGAAGTCGGCATCATATATTTAGCATATGATAAAGATAAATGCATATTGATTACTTTATTCTAACACAATAGCGCATATTTATGAATTAGATATCTTTAACATTAATCACAAAAGTCATTTTTCATAAAAAGGAACATATTGTTGACAAACATATTAAACAACATGGACTATAGAGATTTGCACTTGCCTTGAAATATCTTATGCATGAAAACATTTTGCTTTAGTTTGTTTATTCAACCAGACATCCAGCAAAAGAGAATGTGGTGGTCTTTATCAGCTATGGTTCAAAAATGTAACATGATGCAAACAATCCATATTCGCAATGTTTTTAAACTTGGCTTCATTCACAAACGTGTTTAACGTGCACAAACAAATATTGCGGGACTACGTAATACAATCAGACGTTTTTTTACCTTTGCATGTGACGTCTTAATTAACATGGCGCTTCCTTGATCACGTAAGAACGCAATCCAATAAAAGGCACATTCCTGATCACGTAAGAACGCAAACAAAAAAAAATGCGCATCCTTGATCACGTAAAAACGCCATCCAATAAAAGGTGCATCCTTGATCGCGTAAAAACGTCAGTCAATACAAGGAATCATTGGACAGCCTGGCAGGTGACGTCTTAAGCAACATGGCGCATCCGCGATCACAGAAAAACCGCAGCCAATACAAGGACTCAGTTGACAGCTTGGCATATCACTAAGAAACGTATTTATATTTTTGAAACTAGTATGTGTCTAGATTGATATCTAGGAATGTCACGAAATCATGATTCATCTTTTCGGACTTGACTGTCCCTTTAACTATAGCTATGGTGTATATCTTTAACATTTAAAAGATACACATGAGAAATACATGTGCCATTGATGTTTTAAGATATGTTTAGATTGTTTGGGAATAACAATAATGACACATGTATTGATCAAACGGGTCATTTATTCAAGTTGAAATATGGTCAGACTACCTATAGCCATATATGGGAGGAGAAGTATTTTTTAACAATATTTTGAAAAACATATTCCTCATATAAAATATGCGCATTACACACAGAGATTGATTTGGTTACACTTTTACAATAAGATAGAATAGAAAATGAAATACATGTGCTGTCAACATTACAATAAGATTGTTTATTATTAAGATTATATGTCCTTGTTCATGTAAAAAGGACAAAAACGCTTTAGAAATGGAAATACATTCATTAACAATTGTGCTCACCATCACTTAAAGGGACATGATTTTTATTTATAAAAAGAGGATACACAGAGAAAATGAACACTTTACAGGGATTATATCATTGTATCAATCCTCAGATCATTTGTTAAAGGTGCATCAATTCATGCAGAGTTTATAAATACACACATGGATGTGAAATTTGAAATATACATATATAACAATATTTATATACATATATAAAACAATTACTATGCTAATCATAATCATGCAATGATAAAGATTTTAGATAACAATATAAAGACAAAAATAAAAATTACATTGGAGATGTTAATCTTAAAGTAATTTACAATTGTATTACATATATGATTCAGGAAACAACATTATTTTGGGTATGTCCCTTTAAGGATCAACCAGATAAAATAGAGATTTCAATCAATGACATGAATAAGGAGGACAAAGAATCGTGCAATTACATGTCTTTTATTAGTATGCCAGAAAACAACAACGTTTATAAATAATATGGTAAAGATCTGGAAAATGGAGCCATATGACAAGGTAACAGAGTGCATCAAAGTCCATGAAGAGAGTTGCCAAGGGCCACCATAGCCCCATTGGAGCCATATGACAAGGTAACAGAGTGCATCACAGTCCATGAAGAGAGTTGCCAAGGGCCACCATAGCCCCATTGTAGATATATGACAAGGTAACAGAGTGCATCACAGTCCATGAAGAGAGTTGCTAAGGGCCACCATAGCCCCATTGAAGCCATATGACAAGGTAACAGAGTGCATCACAGTCCATGAAGAGAGTTGCCAAGGGCCACCATAGCCCCATTGTAGATATATGACAAGGTAACAGAGTGCATCACAGTCCATGAAGAGAGTTGCTAAGGGCCACCATAGCCCCATTGTAGATATATGACAAGGTAACAGAGTGCATCACAGTCCATAAAGAGAGTTGCCAAGGGCCACCATAGCCCCATTGTAGATATATGACAAGGTAACAGAGTGCATCACAGTCCATGAAGAGAGTTGCCAAGGGCCACCATAGCCCCATTGTAGATATATGACAAGGTAACAGAGTGCATCACAGTCCATGAAGAGAGTTGCCAAGGGCCACCATAGCCCCATTGGAGCCATATGACAAGGTAACAGAGTGCATCACAGTCCATGAAGAGAGTTGCCAAGGGCCACCATAGCCCCATTGTAGATATATGACAAGGTAACAGAGTGCATCACAGTCCATGAAGAGAGTTGCCAAGGGCCACCATAGCCCCATTGGAGCCATATGACAAGGTAACAGAGTCCATCACAGTCCATGAAGAGAATTGCCAAGGGCCACCATAGCCCCATTGTAGATATATGACAAGGTAACAGAGTGCATCACAGTCCATGAAGAGAGTTGCCAAGGGCCACCATAGCCCCATTGTAGATATATGACAAGGTAACAGAGTGCATCACAGTCCATGAAGAGAGTTGCCAATGGCCACCATAGCCCCATTGGAGCCATATGACAAGGTAAAAGAGTGCAACAGGCACAACAATAAACTTAAAAAAAGGCCAAATGGCAACAATAACAAAAACATCAACATGTGGACGGAGGATTCTTATCTGCGACCTTGGAGCATCTCCAGATCCTCCACTTACTGGTCATCCTCTTCATCGTCCTGTGCATGTCCAGCTCCAGATTCAGGCCTTGAATTTAATAGCATGATTTGACGCAGAGTCAAATCCTGAACCCGGAGCTGGGCCTGCATGGTGTCGTTCATCCCTCTCAGGACAGCTGCGTTCCTCAACACGGCCTGCTCTACTCGTGCTTTACCTTCTAGCATGAGCCATGCTGAGTCACAGCCTAAAATAAAGAATAAATCAAATATTAAGGATAATTACACAACAGAAGAAAAAATAAGCAAAGATACATTGTCATCATAAAGACAAATCATTCTTTACATCAATTTGTTAAAATTGATTCTTTACACATTAAATATGTTATTCAGACAGACCGAAATCATTAAAGGGACAGTTTACTCAAACATGTTGTCCCCTTTAATTGGTTTTCGATGATCCACTTATACAGCTTGAGTGTATAAAATCTTGTTAAAGGATTTACATTGTACTTACATTAGCAATTTAAATATTTTAATTATACTGTGGTAGGCACACCTATCCTTAAACATTTTGGCGTTGAGGACAAGCTGTGTAAACATATCAACCTGAAGAAATTACATTCCCACTGGGTTAGACAAGAGATAATGTATCAACATTTGTACATAAATTGTTGGATCCAAGTAGTGGTGATTGGTATATGTAGTGATATCAAATTAAAGGGACACTGAACCTAAATATTTAATTGACTGATTCCGATAGAGCATGACATTACAAATATTAAAAAATTACACATATTCTTTAAATGTTTGAATTCTCTAGATAGATTTTGAATGCAAGAATGTAGGTTTATAGGGCAGGCCATATTTGTTTATCAACTTTGGTTGTCCCTGCTGGTTGATGGGTCCATTCATCCAACAATAAAGAAATGATGTCCACAATTATTTTCTATTTAAAAATAATTCTAGGCATTTCTTTGTTTAAATAAAGATAGCAAGAGAATGAAGAATAATTGATAAGAGTAGTAAATTATAAATTTGATTAACATTGCATGCTCTATTTGAATCACAATAGAAACAATTTGCCTTCAGTGTACCTTTAAGTATCTTATAATGTGGATTTTGAATGATACTTACAGCTGTGCCTGGGAAGGACAATCCGACACCCAGGACAATGAAGGTTGAGACAGGGGGGAGGAATGGGATTGGGTTGGGGAGGGATGGGCTGCTGCTCTGGGGTAGCCCGTACAGCTGGGGAGTGGTGAGTTGGGGGCTGGGCAGCTGGGGTAGCTGTATGGGCCAAAAGACGGGGAGAGCGGCGAAGGGGGACAAAGGGGCGTTTTTTGGGAGGGATACGACAGGACAAATGGGAAGGGCTGGGAGGGGAAGGGGACTGGGCAGGGGGCTGGGCAGGGGAATGGGCAAGGGGCTGGGCAGGGGACTGGGCAGGGGGCTGGGCAGGGGGCTGGGCAGGGGACTGGGCAGGGGGCTGGGCAGGGGGCTTGGCAGGGGACTGGGCAGGGGACTGGGCAGGGGGCTGGGCAGGGGAGGAACAATGATGACCAGAAGCAGAGGATCCATCTGAAATAAATATAATAAATATATTAACATCTCATACATCATGAAATCAAATCAACGCATTTCAACTTGATTATGTTTGCAATATACTTAGACGTGTGTTTGAATTTCTAAACAATGATGACATGAGGATATGGTATGCATATAGGCATGAATATCAATGACTGTCTGTACAATTCTAAAATTATTATTGTGGTTTGGCCTAGAATATGCATGTGACATCATGATGGCATGAATTTAAAATCCAAATATTTAAACAAATCCAAGCATATCTTCATGCTGCCTGATATATAAAGGGGGCAGTAGTGTATTTGAACAGACAAATAATATTCCTTTTTAAAGTGCAAAAGCTGTAGACTTTGAATGTCTTCAATAAAATGATTTCCAATAAAGCAACATGTTGTAAACATGATAGATATATTTCACATACCATCAGACTTCAAGGCAGCCTCTTCCTCCTCCGTCACACATGTTAAATCAATCTCTGTAAAACATAACATGTTGTGTACACGTTAAGATCAGATATTATAACATATGTTACTGTTGCTCAAAGACACACATCAATGTTGCATTAAAGATATACACACCCAAAGTTATGATTTACATCATTTTGATGGAGCATACAAATGACATTAGATTTGTTATTCTCAATGATTCAGATTTTCAATTTATTGTTTGTATTAATTTTAAAATCATAAAAGCATAGTACATAGAACATTTAAGATTTCTCATGTGTGTATCACTTGATGGTTGTTGTCAAAAATGAACATGGAAACAAACATATGCTATACATCTTCTGAATAACAAAGGTGCAGACTAAGAAAGTTTTAATTATTAATCTTTCAATATTCCAAGAAAATTAATATATAATCAGAGGAGTAAATTATATGTTTGTTTCAAATGTTATGCTTCATGAGAATCATGCTCATAATATTGATTACCAATACACTTTCAATGACATATAAATGAGTCAATGGACTTACCAGAAGAACGCAAATGCGGCTCTGTGTCAGTGCTGGATTCCTCAGGGCTCCCCACACCAACTCTCTCTATGAATGATATAGATATATATTAGTGAACACATTTGGGATAGCACTAAATCACATCTGTAGCGATTTTTAAGAATAATCAACTTGAAAATGTGAAGAATAGACCAGTCATTATCCAAAAAAATGCTTGATTGAATCAAGGGGATTCTGTTAAAAATTATGTATTGAACATATGTTTAATTTATGACTATATTAGACATCAAAATCATCTCATACGATGCTATTGCATATCTAAATATACCCATTGATCAATGTTCTTAAAAGAATACACACAAACCACATTTTGAATAACAGCTGTTGACAAATATAAACAAAGACATGTGGCACATCGAGCCATTTGTGCAATGTACAGTAATCTTGTTTAGGACACAACACATATTTATCACAATACAAAACCAAATTGATTAGTACAAATATGTAATCATGGTGCTGTTAGAGTATGCTGATATCTATAAAGTAACTCCAACAGTGAATATGTGAATTATATATCAATATTGTCTAATCCAAAGAATGTAAAGATGAATGAATCTATTGTTTATTAAAGGGACACTGACATGATTTATTTCAATCATTGATTTCACTGTTCAAACTGTTCCAAATGATTTTACATTGACTCCTATTATAATTGGAATGTTGCTACATTTTAATCTTAAATGCAGATAAGCAATATTGGATTCAATAAATATTGTTTGTTGAAGGTATCCACCAATCATCAATCAAAACCCAGGTTGGTCAACCAAAATTGAGCTGCAGATAAACGTACATTCTTGATTTTAAAATACATTTAGCAATAGAATATTTCACATATGATTATAGTATTATATTTAAATGTTGATTAATATTGCATGCTCTATCTGAATGACAACATTAATAATTTTAGCTCAGTGTCCCTTTAATATAAAAATATATTTATTTGAAAATGTTGGTGTTAATGAATTCTCTACTCCATATGTTGATGTAATGAATGGGATTGAGCATGCAATTCCAATCTAATATGTTATTTAAGGATATCCTAAGAATGATTTAATTTTCATCTATTAAAGGGACATGAAGCTCTAAATGTGTAATTGTATACTTTTTGAAACTATGTACTACTGTTATCTGAACACATGATTTTAACTTTTGTAAAAATGCCAATTTATGCATAGAAAACAGCTGGATAATACCAGTAATGCATTGTTTAACCTAAACCAAAATTCATTTTTTTTAAAAGAACTAAAACAATAGACTGAACCAATGTAGCTCATAAAATGTTTAAACAAAACAATAAAATCACGTTTAAAAATCATTCTATGTAAAATTTAGTTGGCATGTCCCTTAAATGACGTGATCAATTTCAAAAATGGAATCTATAATTTAAAAATCTAAACATATGCAAAAGTGTGTGTATTTTTAAAAAATGTATACAAATAAGATTAAGCAATACACAAGGGAAGAATATAAATTGGACATTCAAAGAATCTTACATTAAAATTAAGACATCCAGAATAGATGGGATATCTTAAATTCCAAAGAAAATCAGAGTAGTCTTACAATGTAATCCTATTTTTTTGTTTTATTTATTCTTATTTGCAAAAAGTTTTAAAATCCATTTTGCAGATACATATAAATATTGAACAATGTGGATTTAGTATGTAATGTTCTGTCCATGTTTCTAAGACAAATGTCAATTAAAATGAGACATACCATACTGTGACAAGCCCTGCCTTGAGGATCCAACACCAACATCCAGATCTGTAATATATTAAATGAGGATTGGATATCATTAATACAAATCATGCCATGTTTAAAATCTTTACATTATTAGCAAATCAATTAAAAACTATTAATCCTTTGGTAGTCCCATGAGTTAATTGTTTCCTCAATTCAATTCATGATAAATATATCCTGTACTCTTATTTTCAATCAGTTGTGTTGTTTACTGTAGCTTAAATTATTTTTTTATGTTATTTCATTCTCATCAATTGATGGGCATATGTTATAATTTTTTTTGGATTATGCTTTTTTATATTTTTATTATGTCTAATATTGAAAATAAGAATACTGTATTCTTCACATATATAATAAATCACATTTCATTTTGACCAACATGTGTAAAGCAATGCCACTTACAGCAAACCCATGTTAACGTGTATGCGCAATTCCATTTTCATGATCATTGCGCAATGATTCCAAGCGGAATTATGCATCCGTCATTTGACCAACATGTGTAAAGCAATGCCACTTACAGCAAACCCATGTTAACGTGTATGCGCAATTCCATTTTCGCGATCATTGCGCAATGATTCCAAGCGGAATTACGCATCCGTCATTTGACCAACATGTGTAAAGCAATGCCACTTACAGCAAACCCATGTTAACGTGTATGCGCAATTCCATTTTCGCGATCATTGCGCAATGATTCCAAGCGGAATTACGCATCCGTCATTTGACCAACATGTGTAAAGCAATGCCACTTACAGCAAACCCATGTTAACGTGTATGCCCAATTCCATTTTCGCGATCATTGCGCAATGATTCCAAGCGGAATTACGCATCCGTCATTTGACCAACATGTGTAAAGCAATGCCACTTACAGCAAACCCATGTTAACGTGTATGCGCAATTCCATTTTCGCTCTGTGACGCATATTCTGTAGAGCGCAAGAAACATCATTCCTATTTCATGTGTCACTAATCTAAAATCAGATATCTAAACATCATATGTAGTGTATGTTGTGAGATCTGTATAGGTTTAGTATCTGACTATATACACATTTTTAAAAAAAAAAAAAATATTAAGATATTATATGAAGTTGGATAGTTACCTGGTTCAGATTCTCCATCATCTCCTCCCAGGCAACCGGACGGAGAAGCAGCTGCCCTGGCCCCCGCGTCAGGACTTTCAGATCCCGCAGCTGGGAGGGAAGAAGAGGAGGCCGAGGATGGCGAGGATCTAAATCTTTTGGGGACCCGGAGATTGAGGAGCTCGCATAAAGTCACCTCATAAGGGAGTAGGTATAGTTTCCGCTGGGCCTTTCTTTGGCCCCCTCTTTTACGGGCTTGTACCCAGTCCCTTATGAGGTTGACTTTTTTTGTTAAGCGCAACCTCATATCTCCGAATCTCCTCATGATTTGATCCTGGCTCCTCTGGACGTCACACACCAATCTAACCGCATTGGTGATAGACTCCCAGAGGGCCTTCTTAACAGGCGCATCTGTCAACCTCCTCTTGTTCCCAAACAGCTGGGGATAAAAGTCCTTGACGGCGTGGACCAGTGCAGCACTCTCCTGCTTGGTGAACCTGGGAGCTGACATGCCTGCTGGGTTTTCGGATATGCTGGATATATATAAAAATTATATATACAATACGCCTGCAGGCATTAGAGAACTGACAAAGATGGCAACGTGTAATGGACTTTTATATGGTGAAGTAAACATGAGATGCACCATGGGACAAGTTATCTGTACATCTGATTGGATAAAAGTTTGAAATATTGTTAGAATGTCTGTGAGACCATCCTGACTCAAGTTGTGTTTGTGTGATGAACTCTGATTGGCCGTTCCTTAATGTTTCATATCTTAGTAACTTCCTTACACATACCTCATGGTGGTGCTGTAACTTCATTTTTCATGTAGACTTATTTGTAACTCATGGGCCTGTCATGCGGATATGTGTGACGCAGATTTAATATCCGTGATCCGTTAAATATTAATGATAAAATTCTATTTAAAATCTAATACTGTCACATTATTAAATGTTGTATACATTTTTCGGTTTAATAACGGTCTGTTTCTTTAATACAAATACACATTTAATATTGTATGTCTTTATTGTTCATAAAATCCATTTCTTTACTTATTGTGAAGTATTGATATTGCTCTATTAAATGTATTTCATAATGCACATTGATTGTGTGCTATTGCGTGACATTAGACTCTAATGTTTAAAGATGCTAATCTGGTGTTTCAAGATGCGTTTCCCACGCAATATTTCTGAATGTTCAAATTCAGGTTATAATGTCAGTAACTTGGATAATCTGTTTATAAATGTTAAACTACAGGTTTGTTTGTTATTAGTAAATAAACCTCGAGCTTGTATTTGTCTGAACTGCTCATATATGTTATTGTGCAATGGCGTCTTTATTTTTAAATAGACATTACAAACAAACAATTGTATCAAATGATCTGTAGAGATAGAAAATTGTTTAGACTTTAAAATGTAAATCAATTTATCTTAGTATTTAGATATCCTCAACAGAAGAAATTTAAATGCACATGGTTGAGCCAATCACATAAGGCATCTCTGTGCATCCACCAATCTTCATCTACTGAGCCTATCTCGATATGCTTTTCAAGCAAAGTATGTCAAGATAAGAAGAGAAGTAAATACACTCTTTAAATCTCTTAAAGGGACACTGTCCAAACAAATTTAGCGTTCGTGATTCATATTGAGCATGAAATGTTAAGCAACTTTATAATTTAATCCGATTCTCAAATGTTAAGAATTATCTTGTTATCTTTCTTTGCAAATCAATAATGATATTTTAGATTACGGACAATTATTGCAAAAAACCTGGGTTGTCCTTGATGATTGTTGGATAAATTAATCCAACCAAAAAAAACAAGTTCTGTCCAGAGTACTAAAGCAAATAAACTATCTATTTAATGCCTTATTTTTAAATTAATGATAGCAACATCACAAGGAACATTCATAATATGAGACAATTTATAAAGTTGCTTAAAATAGAATACTCATTCAGAATGTATAAATCATTAATTTTTTAACTGTCTCCCTTTAAGTATATTTTGAGTTCATGTCCCTTTAAAGAGAAATTTCACAATAATGCTTGAAAAATCAGAAACCTAGGCACCTTCCTTTTGCTAAATTAGTATAACATATGAGTAGAGCATATTTAGATTAACTTCTGGATTGTTTTACACACTGACTGAAATATATATTGTAAAGGATGTATTTCGGAGTCTTCAGCTTAGAGGGACAAGCTATATGTTATGTATGCATTTTGGATAAGATTATAATATTTGAACAACTTAATATGTTTTGGTATTCAATCATTAGATTGTAATTATATATATTCTTGGATTAAATACATATCTACATAGGCTATTTTGATGCTGATTGTTGGTTGCACATAGATGCCTTATGTAATTGACTAAGATATGTGCATTGATGTATCTTTTTCGAAGTATATTTAAAGACTGAATGTAATTCTATAGTACTTTCTAAATATGTTTAAATTCTTTTATGAATTTTTTAAAAATCAATACACAATATACTTTGTGAATGTCCCTTTAAGGACCAAAACATTTAGAATGTTGATTTAACATTGTCAAAATAAACTAAAGGGGAATGAAAATTATATATAGATATGTGATGTCTAACCCAAGAGGTAAGATTTTAAAAACTACATAATATTAATAACTATAGTTAAATGACTCCACTAGAAAATTAAATCTATTAACCTGGCATCCAATAACTAGCTTGTGAAAAATATGAAGTTAAATGACCTACCATTTATAAATGTAAAAATTAAAAAAGTTTAGAAAATAATGTTTTGACATACCTAAGGAAGATACAAGATCTTATAAAATTAATTTTACATTCAACAACACTGTCACTTTAATGTAATTGAACCACTTCCCCTTCTTAAAAGTGAAACAAAATAATTTATGTCAAATTTTGACTACATATCCGAAATTTTTTTAACATCTAAGAATTTCAAAAGAAAAGCATCGATGGATCTCACTCCCCAATTAATTTAAAAAAGATAGTTTAATTTAATATTCTCTGAATCAGTGGATTTAAAAAAATTAATGCATTATTTGATCTTATGCATGTGCTTGTCAAATAGCCAACTACCAGTCATTGGAGTCAAATTGTTTTTTATTGACAGATTATATGGATATTTATTATAATCTGTTCAAAAGAGTGCATTTAATAATAAAATTTTTATTATTACCATTTAAAAAATTAAAAGTTTCTGAAACAAAAACAAAAAATATATTCCTGGAAGTCATCAGATGACAATCTGAAATTAAAAAAGAAAATTTTAACAAAGTTAATACACACGTTGTCAAATATTCATAAAATACATTTACAATCATCTTGTGTCTATGCTCTAACTTTGTTCTACATTCTATCAAGATATTTATTAATTAAATTTAAAAATAAAGAAAATAAACATACACCATTATATTGTGTAATAAATATCTGAATTTTTAATTATACATAATAATGTATATCACATTTCAATAATATATATGTATGCTGAACATAAATGTAATATTTCATGTCCATTCAAATACCTCTATATCAACTATAATATGTATTCCTTTTTCTGATTGTGATCCCTAAATATCTAATTATGAACTAAATATGACTAATGTATGTAAGCTGCTAATATTCAACATTCTTCCTGTGATTCTTAACTAGCATGCATTGGTACACCAACCTGGATAATGCATGGTCTTTGAAAGTCAATTCAGGGGTAAACAGTTGATCTTCAATAGGTGTCTTATTCATCAGTTCATAAAATAGAGGACTGAAATACCATCTAAAAAAGTAAAATCATCTAAGTGTCTGATTGTGATCCCTAAATATCTAATTATGAATTAAATATGACTAATGTATGTAAGCTACTAATATTCAACATTCTTCCTGTGATTCTTAACTAGCATGCATTGGTACACCAACCTGGATAATGCATGGTCTTTGAAAGTCAATTCAGGGGTAAACAGTTGATCTTCAATAGGTGTCTTATTCATCAGTTCATAAAATAGAGGACTGAAATACCATCTAAAAAAGTAAAATCATCTAAGTGTCTGATTGTGATCCCTAAATATCTAATTATGAATTAAATATGACTAATGTATGTAAGCTACTAATATTCAACATTCTTCCTGTGATTCTTAACTAGCATGCATTGGAACACCAACCTGGATAATGCATGGTCTTTGAAAGTCAATTCAGGGGTAAACAGTTGATCTTCAATAGGTGTCTTATTCATCAGTTCATAAAATAGAGGACTGAAATACCATCTAAAAAAGTAAAATCATCTAAGTGTCTGATTGTGATCCCTAAATATCTAATTATGAATTAAATATGACTAATGTATGTAAGCTACTAATATTCAACATTCTTCCTGTGATTCTTAACTAGCATACATTGGTACACCAACCTGGATAATGCATGGTCTTTGAAAGTCAATTCAGGGGTAAACAGTTGATCTTCAATAGGTGTCTTATTCATCAGTTCATAAAATAGAGGACTGAAATACCATCTAAAATAGTAAAATCATCTAAGTGTCTGATTGTGATCCCTAAATATCTAATTATGAATTAAATATGACTAATGTATGTAAGCTACTAATATTCAACATTCTTCCTGTGATTCTTAACTAGCATGCATTGGTACACCAACCTGGATAATGCATGGTCTTTGAAAGTCAATTCAGGGGTAAACAGTTGATCTTCAATAGGTGTCTTATTCATCAGTTCAAAAATAGAGGACTGTGAAATACCATCTAAAAAATAGAAAATAATCTAAGTGTCTCCAATAGGATGCCTCCACAGCCTTATTCTATCAAATAGTTGGCACTTACCATGTGAACATGTCTTTGTATGGTTTTCAAGGTCAGCAGATTTGAAAGATAATGCCAGACATGATCCCATTGGTATACTTCAATTTCAATCTTGGCTTTTTCCACTGTCAATCTGGGCAATCTTCACTGTCAGGCTTCTAATTCTTCCCTTTCAGTCTTAGATTAAGTCAGCTCCCTAATGGCAGAAAAAGTTTAATAAAAATTACTACAAGTGTGTGAATCAGTTCTGTACCCCTCTACCACCACCCATTTCATAATCAATTTCTGTCACTAGCTTACTAAGCGTGTGTAGCATCTTGTGTTATGTTCTATCAAGTGTGAAGATGAGTCATATTGAGCATAACGAACCTCTGATGTGTGACATTGAACCATAGTCATGATAGAGGATAGTTATGCTAGAGGATCCCTTTCTGAGTATTTACATTTTAAGTAATGTGTAAACTAAATACTAGTTTACAAAATGTATGCCATATGATGTATTTGTGTACAATTCATGCCAGCAACAGTCCATACATTTATACTTACCAGATCAAGTCCTCTTTAAAAACCATGTGGCAAAGACTCGCTACAGGACCCAATGCCCAGAGCATCACCTATATTAATAAATGAAACACATTTTTAGCATTTGATGAACAATCCTAACATGTTTGCACAATTCTCTACTTGTCATTTCCCTAGAGTTCACATCTATTGACAATACTCCAGTCTAACTTCTATTATTTACTGTCTAAAGTGGCGGTTGATGATGTCTGCTCTGACATTGAGCCCCTCGTCCCGGAATGGCCCCTCTAGAACAGGATCATCCTCCTCATCTCTGAGGAGGTTTCGGTGCGCCGGGACGCCCTGCAGCATCCCAGCCCGCTGTGCAATATTATGCAGGACGCTACAGGCTACAACGATCTTAGCCACCTTCTTTGGGTTGTACTGGAGGGCTCCTCCCGACCTGTCCAGGCACCTGAACCTCATCTTCAGGAGCCCGAACATCCGTTCAACCACCGCCCTGGTTCTCTTATGAGCCCTATTGTAGCGCTCCTCAGACACATCAGTCGGGCTACGCAAGGGGGTAATGAGCCAAGGCCGGCTCATGTACCCAGAATCACCTATAAATTATGAACAGAACATAATTCAAACAGAATCCTCAAAATAGTATTTGGAGTCCAATAAAACTTTTTGTACACGATAATCCACTAACAAATGTTTAATTTGTAAAAGAATAATCTAGTTCAATATTATTCTCTATCTTCCCATTTCAGCTAAGACATGCTACATATGCGTATTTCTCCTAAACCAGACCTTGTGTAAAATGGCAACTAAATGGTTACATTGCATTCTCTATCTGAGCATTTAAGGTAAGACATGCTACATATCTGCATTGAACTAAAAGTAGACATTAGCGGAAAGAGACAATGACATGGTTAAATTGCATTAGCTAATATCTTGCCATTTCAGCTAAGACATGCTACATATGCGTATTTCTCCTAAACCAAACCTTGTGTAAAATGCAAACTAAATGGTTACATTGCATTCTCTATCTGAGCATTTAAGGTAAGACATGCTACATATCTGCATTGAACTAAAAGTAGACATTAGCGGAAAGAGACAATGACATGGTTAAATTGCATTAGCTAATATCTTCCCATTTCAGCTAAGACATGCTACATATGCGTATTTATCCTAAACCAAACCTTGTGTAAAATGGCAACTAAATGGTTACATTGCATTCTCTATCTGAGCATTTAAGGTAAGACATGCTACATATCTGCATTGAACTAAAAGACATTAGCGGAAAGAGACAATGACATGGTTAAATTGCATTAGCTAATATCTTGCCATTTCAGCTAAGACATGCTACATATGCGTATTTCTCCTAAACCAAACCTTATGTAAAATGCAAACTAAATGGTTACATTGCATTCTCTATCTGAACATTTAAGGTAAGACATGCTACATCTGCATTGAACTAAAAGTAGACATTAGCGGGAAAATAAAATAAATGGTTAAATTGCATCCGATAGCTGAACATTACGCTAACATTTTAAAACTACAGTGGCAATTGTCAAACTAATTAACCATGTTGTGCACAAATACTCACCAACGAGATAACCAGGGGGCATTTGTCTTTCCTCAAACGGTCTCCACAGGGACGACAGAGATGCGGGCATCATGACAAGCCCCTCCAAAATTCGCACACACATGCATAATCCTCATCCGTGCGTCACAAACATACTGCACGTTGAGGCTATGAAAATGTTTGCGATTTCTGAAGGGCAAGTCATCAATTGGAGCATGCAGCGCAATGTGGGTACAATCAATGGCTCCCAAGACATTGGGCAATTCAGCAATATCAAAGAATTCCCGCTTCAGGAGCCTCCAATCACCATCATTCTGTGGGAATCCTATGTATTGCTTACTGATACGTACCATGGCATCCAGAAAGTTATCAAACACCACAGAGAATGTACCTTGAGCCAGGCCATGCATGTACATTTCTCCGGATTGAAAACTCCCGGAGGCCAGGACGTATAGACAACTTAGCATCTTACTCATGGCGGGAACAGCAGTCCTTATTCTTATACGTGGCTCCAAATGAGGTTTAAGAAGATCGTAAAGGCCAATGAACTGTTCGCGATTGAGCCGATACTTATCATAAACCTCAAAGTCGCTCATGTTTTCCAAGGTGGGTCTCACCCTGTAGATAGGAGGACCTCGAACCAGACGACCCCTTCGTCTCAGTCTGAGCCGCCGAGGCTGCCTGATTCGATCAACAGCTAGTTCGCCAATAGCAGCACCAGCAGTGTCTACCATGTCATCGTCATCCATCTTTCAAAACAGCGTAACAAGGTATGCACTTGATCTGATGTGGATCACAAGTGATGCTTTGGCCATGTTGTTTGGTGGATTTATAGTACAATTAGTCCAATGGTATTGAGTTTGTAATGATTGCTAATTGTATTCACTTGTTTGTATGTGAGCGGCGCGAATGCTTTCACAGTGGGCGTTTTTTTGTTGTTTGCTGAAATGTTGTTTTCCAACAATGAATCTCAATGGGAAAGTGTCAAATATCACACATAGAGTGCATGTTTGTAATGTTTGATCATATGCGTAATAAATATTTATTAAACACGATCTTATAGTAAAAAGCACACGTCCAGGCTAACATGAATGAAAGTGCATAGTTGTGTATAATGTGCATCGAATGTGATCGATCAATGTTGCTGCAATATTGTTTGTAAATGATAAAGTAACATCTGCCATCTGTAGTATTGTATTTATAAGTGATTGCCGAGCTGTCAATATTGTACGCATCCCTTTCAAATCGCAATAATAATTCAGAACTTCCCGTCTGCCATCTGTAGTATTGTATATATAAGTGATTGCCGAGCTGTCAATATTGTATGCGTCCCATTCAAATCTCAATAATACTGAATAACTTCCGGCTGTCATCTGTAGTATTGTGTATATAAGTGATTGCCGAGATGTCAATATTGTATGCGTCCCTTTAAAATCGCAATAATAATTCAGAACTTCCCGTCTGCCATCTGTAGTATTGTGTATATATAAGTGATTGCCGAGCAGTCAATATTGTATGCGTCCCTTTAAAATGGCACTAATACTGAAGAACGTCCGGCTGTCATCTGTAGTATTGTATATATAAGTGATTGCCGAGCTGTCAATATTGTATGCGTCCCTTTCAAATCGCAATAATAATTCAGAACTTCCCGTCTGCCATCTGTAGTATTGTATATATAAGTGATTGCCGAGATGTCAATATTGTACGCGTCCCATTAAAATCTGCATAATAATTCTGAACTTCCGGCTGTCATCTGTAGTATTGTATATATAAGTGATTGCCGAGCTGTCAATATTGTATGCGTCCCTTTCAAATCGCACTAATACTGAAGAACTTCCGGCTATCATCTGTAGTATTATATATATAAGTGATTTGCGATCTGACAATATTTATTAATTGTCCCATTCAAATCTCCATAATAATGCTGTTCCAAACTGTTATTTACGTATATGTTGTATTGTAGTATTGAGTGTTAAAGTTCAGAAAGGGGCGGTACAGTGGTGAATCTGTAATGTGTATGGTTGAATCTTCTAATGACGTCATCATATTATTAACCTGCCTATGTAGTTCTGAAATCCTCATTGTGTTGTTGTATTGCGCTACATTGTTATTGTGTGCTGAATAAAATATAAATGTGTGCTTTGTGGTTGCGTGATGGGTGATGCGTGTTATGTACATGTACGTATATATTGTGATTGTGTCCCACATATGCTGACTTCTATATAGCGGTCTGGCATTGTTGTTCATTCCCATAAAGTGACATCTGTAATCTGGTGTAATGATGTTCTTGTTGTACGTAATTCCTAATGGTTTCTTGTGATGGAATCATGATGTTAAAAGTACAGTAAAATCCATATGTTCTGTTTTGTGATTCCTAGAGAGAATGTAATGTGTTTTTCCCCCATCATTTGAATGCACATGTATGAGTGAATGTTAAAAGTAATGTATGTGCATCCATGACTGATCATGTGTTAAGCCTATGTAGATATGCTGTTGCTGCAAGCATATGAGTTGAATAAATGAAATGCAATAATAAAGGTAAATGAGAATTGTTTCCCATTGTGTAGTGTTTGTGAATCCTGAAAAGTTTACATTATTTTTGTGTCCGTTTAAATGTAATATTTTGATAAAAAAAGTTTGTTACTAGTGGTGTTGATTTGTAGTTGATGTAATATAAAAGTCTGAAACAATTTAATGGTGTTGTGAATATTCAATAAGTACAATCCATAAATCCACCATAGGGAAATAGTCATTTCTTGATCTATTTATCATAGCTGGGTCTAACGCATAAAAGCATGTATTTTCGAGCGCTGGTATTTGGAGTTTTTCGGTCTACGCTATTTGCGTGCGTTAGGGAAATGTGGGTTTCGCGTGCACGAGCACGTCTTCCCAATAGAAGTCAATGGAGGCTCTAAAATTTGGTAAATTTTTTTTTCAAAGACTGGTTTTCCTCGTAAAGTGAGTGACGTCATGAGCTTGTGTGAAAAAGTAACTAAATCGTGTTCTTTTTGTAATAAATAAATATTTTTTGTATGTCATGTGGTGTATATTGTTTGTATGCATCGATGAGTGTATATTTGTGATAATCTTATTAGTTAGATGTAGGTATATGAGGGTCTTTTCCCGTGTGTCAATGTAAGTCAATGGGAAAATGGATTTGTGTAGTTTTTTTTCTAACACCCGAGATCTCGCAACTTTGATCCTTTGTATTTTGATGAAAAATTTATAAATCTAAAAAATAAATATAGTGTAGTGTTTGTATGAGTGTAAGTGTACTTTGTGTAATATTTGTTTTGTGATTCGTGAATGTTTATTTTGTCGGTATATGTTTACTACTGGGTCTGAGGTGTCGGTAGAAATTTGAGCGTTGGGTGATTTTTGAGTGTCGGTAACTGAACTCTAAATACCAGAGTCCGTAAGAAACCAGCGTTAGGGGCCTCTAACGCTGGTTTTCACGGCTAACGCCAAACTCCAAATCTAGGCCATAGGGATTAGGTTTAATTTTTTAATTTTTTGGGGTTAGACTTACGTTTTTGTTAGGGGGGACTTACAATTTGTTGTAACTGCAAAAGAGCTCTTTTGTAGGGAATTATAATTCTTTTAACTGCAAAAGAGCTGTTTAACTTAGGGAAATGCCCTACAAAAAGCCCTTTGAAGGGCTATTGGTAAATTAGCATTAGATTAGGGGGTGTTTTTATTTTGTGAGGGCTTTTTTATTTTCACATTTTGGATAATTTGTATTATTTTTATTTTTTTCTGTAGTTATTTTTTTCTGCAGGCTTACCAACTAGTAGTTTAATAATGTGTTCCTACGAGATGAATATCTGAAGGGGTGCACCCAGATCATTTGTTTGTCACTCAAGTTGGCCTGAGTTCAGGTAAAAACTGCAGCTCCCTGCTCTTCATGCACAGCCACGTCCTTAGACCATTTAGCCACATCCCAAAATACCTAGCCATGCCTCTGTTTTACCAGCTCTGCACACTCAACACCAATGACTGAGTCTCCCTTCATCCTGACTCCCTCCAAAGAATCCCCACCACTCCATCCATAGCTATGGCTTCTAATAACTTAGTCTCAGGCTTCCTGAATCCCTGCACAGTGCTCTACAAGTTAAATGTTTGTCCCCTAAATTTTATACCTGGAGCTGTCGCTGGTGCCTACCTCATACAAACTCACACCAAAGACTTAAAAACATGTATAGGAAGAATAACAGAACAATATATTAAATATATCTGTTTCAGATTTTCATGTTATTAAATATATTTTACAAGAATATGATGATGGAAATGTTTTAACTAAAAGTATCAAATTTATGCCTTATTAAAAGAAATCTTCTCCGAGCAGGGTCAGTTCAAGGCTACTTTTATCTCTAATAATTCATTTGATTGAAGTTGATTCTCTTTAAAAAAAAAGCTAACTTCTTTTCTAGGATTAAATCAAAGGTTAGCTCATGCTGAATTAGTCTGACTAGTAAAGCTTGGGAATGCACATACCAGATGTCTATGAGCATAAATCTAAATGAAAGACAGAAAATGCAGCTTTATTGAAACCCCCCCCCCCGCTCCAACTAAAAACACACAATATAATATTATTTTTAAGAGATTTTAAAGCTTTAAGGGACATGAAACTTAATATTTTTCTTTCATGATTCAGATAGAGAATATAATTTTAAACAACAGTCCAATTTACTTCTACTATTTAATTTTCTTTATTCTTCAGATATCCTTTTTTGAAGTAATAGCAATGCACATGGGTGAGCCA
Source organism: Bombina bombina (assembly GCF_027579735.1). Lineage (NCBI taxonomy): Eukaryota > Metazoa > Chordata > Amphibia > Anura > Bombinatoridae > Bombina > Bombina bombina. The sequence continues at coordinate 936,893,203 of NC_069503.1, forward strand.
ATCACACGAGGCATCTATGTTCACCCTCTGATCATCAGCTACTGAGCTGATTTAGATATGCTTTTCAACAAAGGATATCAAGAGAATGAAGCAAATTAGATCATAGAAGTAAATTGAAAAGTTGAATAAAATTGCATGCTCTTTCTAAATCACAAAATAAAACATGTGGGTTTCATGTTCCTTTAATATATATTTGTTTTGATTCCTATCTATTTGTTCACTGAAAAACAAATTTAACTGTGGCTAAAAATTGTGGGTACTTGAGTCACATCATATTGTTATTAAATGCAGCTTTTATGGGTGCATTAGCCTCTGTTTAAGTCCTTTATTGACCTAACTTCCAATACACCCACATAGCATTAGAGTTTTTATCATATTGGTTATAGTGGTGTTTCCAAATTCAGGCTCGTTACAATGCAGATGTTAACCCCACAATAACTAAGATTTTCTAATGTATCTGGTGCACATAAATACACCCTGTATATTGCATAGGGACAAACTGACACTGCTATTCCAACCCTACTGGCAATTAAAGGGAAAGTAAACAACTTTTAAAAACAAGACACCTCTGTTGTGATGCTATAAAATAACATATCAGCAAAGCCTAAAAGTTTTTAACGCCTTCATTCAAAGTTCCAATGTAATAACGCTGCAAAAATGAAATTACGCAATCATCGATGCAATCTGGTCATTTCAAGGCCGGGATCAGATCATTGCAGACTGCCTACATTCCTACACATCCAGTCAGATCTTGAGTGCGTCAATATGGAGAGGCTACATGATGCCTTATAGGGTAGGACATTCCATACCATCCTTCTGCGTTAAAGCCCAGCGCTGTCAGGATGGCATGGAACATCCTAACGGCGTGAAGGGGTTAAAACAAATTATCATGTTTCTTTTTTTAATACGACAACTGTTTTTAAATTGCATTATTTTAAGGAGTCAATCTAGGCTTGGGTTTGCAGACAACAAGGCTAGCCATGCTCTTGTTTGTAAAAAGTGCACTGTTTTCTGGTTGCTATCAGTAAAAGCCAATTAGGGATAGACGACATCCCAACCTGCAAAAACTCATTTCAGGGAGGTGGCTTCTCCCGCTACTGTGCCGCCACGCCCCCCCTCCAAGATATATATTGGACACCTTGAAGCCCTAAATAAGATAGAGACTTATCATTATAGTAGCTTCCCATTAAAGTAAAAAAAAAAAAGTAGCTTTATTGCACAACCACATACAACAAACCTATTTTCCAGTGATCGTACGCTTGTTGAATGCTCAAATATTTTAGAATTCGAAGTTTAATTACGTGCAGTAAATAAGGTAGTATTTGTGTTTTATTTTATTAAAATCAGTGGGGGCTTTTTGGTTACTGATGCATGCTTTTAGGGTTCTTTAACGTCCCAGCAACTAAAGGCATTCCTTAAAGAAACACTTTTCCGGATTTGGCCACATTAGATCATAGTACTTGGAGTTTCAGGGAGATTGCACTCCATTTGCTGGCATCAGGGAGCCGCTATTACAATCAGGGAGACTCCCTGAACTTCAGGGAGACTTGGGATGCCTGGATAGATGTGTAGCAGGGGTAGCCTTGATAAGACAGAAGGGTGCATTTTCAAGTTCTAAGAATAAGAAAATCCACAATCTTCAGAGCTAAATGACACAAAAATAAATAATTAAAGTATACTGCAAAGTTGTTTTGTCACACATAAGAAAACATTTATTAGCTCATTTTGCCTGTTTTAAATTGCATTGCTTGTCTGTTTGTACGGCTTTAAATGTCAATGCTCAAGTTCTTGCACATACTCAGTTCAGTTAAAAAAAAACCATATATTAAAAATTTAAAAACTATAGTCTAGAATATACTTTAAAATATGATTAAATATGATCACTTCACATAGTAACATCAGGGATAGGCACAGACAAAGGCTGTGGCGGACATTTTACGAAGTACAGACCTTAGTGAAGGACACCAAGGTGCATTTGAAATTAAAAACATTATTTTATAGTGCTTGGTTTTATTACACTGATGCAGACACCACTGATCCTATAACCAGCCCACCTCTGGCTATACCCATGTTCCAGTGTCACTTCTGTGTCATTATATAGTGCTTGGAGTTATTATACTGATGCAGACACCACTGATCCTATAACCAGCCCTCCTCTGTTTATACCCATGTGCCAGTGTCACTACTGTGTCATTATATAGTGCTGGGTGTTATTATACTGATGCAGACACCACTGATCCTATAACCAGCCCTCCTCTGGCTATACCCATGTGCCAGTGTCACTACTGTGTCATTATACAGTGCTGGGTGTTATTATACTGATCAGATACCACTGACCCTATAACCAGCATTTGTCTGGCTATACACATGTACCAGTGTCACTACTGTGTCATTATCTAGTGTTGGGTGTTATTATACTGATGCAGATACCACTGATCCTATAACCAGCATTTGTCTGGCTATACACATGTGCAAGTGTCACTACTGTGTCATTATATAGTGCTGGGTGTTATTATACTGATGCAGACACCACTGATCCTATAACCAGCCCTCCTCTGGCTATACCCATGTGCCAGTGTCACTACTGTGTCATTATATAGTGCTGGGTGTTATTATACTGATCAGATACCACTGACCCTATAACCAGCATTTGTCTGGCTATACACATGTGTCAGTGTCACTACTGTGTCATTATATAGTGCTGGGTGTTATTATACTGATGCAGACACCACTGATCCTATAACCAGCCCTCCTCTGGCTATACCCATGTGCCAGTGTCACTACTGTGTCATTATATAGTGCTGGGTGTTATTATACTGATCAGATACCACTAACCCTATAACCAGCATTTGTCTGGCTATACACATGTACCAGTGTCACTACTGTGTCATTATATAGTGCTGGGTGTTATTATACTGATGCAGATACCACTGATCCTATAACCAGCATTTGTCTGGCTATACACATGTGCCAGTGTCACTACTGTGTCATTATATAGTGCTGGGTGTTATTATACTGATGCAGACACCACTGATCCTATAACCAGCCCTCCTCTTGCTATACCCATGTGCCAGTGTCACTACTGTGTCATTATATAGTGCTGGGTGTTATTATACTGATCAGATACCACTGACCCTATAACCAGCATTTGTCTGGCTATACCCATGTACCAGTGTCACTACTGTGTCATTATATAGTGCTGGGTGTTATTATACTGATGCAGATACCACTGACCCTATAACCAGCCCACCTCTGGCTATACCCATGTGCCAGTGTCACTACTGTGTCATTATGTAGCGCTGGGTGTTATTATACTGATGCAGATACCACTGATCCTATAACCAGCATTTGTCTGGCTATACCCATGTGCCAGTGTCACTACTGTGTCATTATATAGTGCTGGGTGTTATTATACTGATGCAGATACCACTGACCCTATAACCAGCATTTTTCTGGCTATACCCATGTGCCAGTGTCACTACTGTGTCTTTGTATAGAGCTGGGTGTTATTATACTGATGCAGATACCACTGACCCTATAACCAGCATTTGTCTGGCTATACGCATGTGCCAGTGTCACTACTGTGTCTTTGTATAGAGCTGGGTGTTATTATACAGATGCAGATACGCATCCATTTTTATGTCTTATGTTGGTATATTTGTAAAGTGCTTTGAGTCTCACAGGGAGAAAGGCGCTATATAAATCGCAAATTATTATTATAATTATTATCCAGTACTTCACTCCGGCTTTATTTATTCCATAACTTATCACCCAATATCGCTAGCAGTCTCTTGACAAGTCACTAACTTTATTTGCACTACATATTTTTTTTAATTCCTATTATTTAATCAGAAAGATATACTAAGGTTGTGGAGGACACTGCAAGGGCTAGTCATGGACACCTTGCCTATCCCTGTGTAACATAGTAGATGAGATTTAAAGAATACAGAAGTCCAATGAGTTCAACCTATACAGAACCTACCTATTTTACAATAAAATAATACAATTAAATAGCTGACCAATTTAACACAAGCAACAAATTCACTGAATTCTCTTTCTAGTCAGAAATGTATCTACGTATTTTTTTTATGTATCTAAGGTATTGGCAGTCTATCTCCTTATGCAATGAGTTCCACAATTTGATTTCTCTTACAGTGAAAAAAACATTTACGTTGTTGGAGATTAAATCTCCTTTCCTTCAGCCTTAAATTGTGGCCTTTTGTCATTAAAAAAAACTGCCTTAGAATGAACAGAGCTTCCACCAGCTCTGCATATGGCCCTTGAATATATTATATTAAGTAATCTTATCTCAAGTGCCTTTTTCTAGAGAAAACAGAGCCAGTTTGGTTAACCTTTCTTCATAGTCTAAATTCTTCATTCCCATTATTAGTTTTGTGCCCCTTCTATTATTTTTTTCTAATTCTGCAATGTCCTTGTTTGAAATTGGTCCCAAGAACTGCATATTTAAGGTGAGGTCTTACAACGGATTTACAGTATACAGTGACAGAATTATGCTTTCCTCCCTTCCATCAATGCCTCTTTTAATATATGCCAGTATCTTATTAGCCTTAGAAGCTGCTGCCCTGCATTGCACATTCATTCTTAGCTTGTTATCTATAAATATGCCCAAATACCTTTCCTCCTCTGTTTCGCTAAGTCTAGTCACATTTAAAGGGACATAATACTCATATGCTATATCACTTGAAACTGATGCAGTATAACTATAAAAAGCTGAAAGGAAAATATCACCTGAGCATCTCTATGTAAAAAAGGAAGATATTTTATCTCACAATTTCCTCAGCTCACCAGAGTAAGTCCTGTGTAAAAAGTTATACTTCAGCTGCTGTCCAGCTGCAGGTAAAAAAAATAATAAATAAGAAATGAACTCCAGCCAATCAGCATCAACAGTGCTGAGGTCATGAACTCTTTTACTGTGATCTCATAAGATTTGACTTAACTCTCATGAGATTTTATAGTAAACTTCCTTAAACTGAATAGGGAAATAACATGAGTGTGCATGAGGCTTACTCCCTTGTCCGTCCCGGGACATACATACTGATTTGCTGCTTAAAGTCCTTTGCAATGGGGTGTGAATACTTTTTTGAGGTAAAATATCTTTCTTTTTTACATAGAGATGTTCAGGTGATATTTTCTAGTCAGCTTTCAAGTGTTTCAACATTTGTGTATCATGGCACTCCATTTGCCAGCATATCTCTACTTCCAAAATGTAAAAAAATCTAATTTGCCAGCCATTTTTTCTAATTTCTGTAAATCCCCTTGCATAGCAATTACATCTTGCACTGACTTAATCCCCTTACACATTTATATTTATATGTATCATCTGCAAAAATATGTTGCTATTTAATCCTTCCTCCAAGTCCTAAAAATATTAAAAAGAACAGGACTTAGTACCCTGGGGGACTCCACAAATTACCTTTCTCCCATCTGAGTATTATCCATTTACTGCTACTTGTTGCTCCTTATCTTTTGTCCAGTTATTTATCCATGATCTAACATTTTCAGCTATTCCCAGTCCCTTATTTTGTACAATAATCTCTCAACCGATTCCCCTTTATCCATAACCTTACTTACTTCTTAATAGAATTAAATGAGATTAGTTTGACATGATCAGTTAATCATAAAACCATGGTGATTTGAATTTATAATCATGTATTCACGCATATAGTCATGAATATAATCCCTTCCAGTATCTTCCCCACTACCAATGTCAGACTTACAGGTCTATAGCTGCCTGGGACAACCATACTTTCCTTTTTAAAAAGTGGAACTTACATGAGCTTTATACCAGTCCTGGGGTACTGTGCCTGTTGGTAATGAGTCATGAAACATTAAGAGTAGAGGTTTGGCTATAACAGTGCAACATACCCTTAGAACCTTTCAGTGTATTCCATCTAGACCAGGAGTTTCATTTACCTTAATATGATCCAATTTTCTCTTGATATCATCTAGAGATAATGAGGGATATTTATCAAGCCGTCAACCGCAAATACGCTGGAATCCTGCAGCGCAATTGTGGCGAGCTTGATTCAACCTAGTTATCAAAGCCTACAGACCGGCAAAAGTTGAAAGCTGTGATGTAACATACGATCCGCCGGTCTCAATCCGACATAGATCAATGCTTACGTCATTACAGATGTTCCGAATACAAATTCGGCACTATCTGACACCTTTTGCAAGTTATCAAATTTCTAACAGGTACGCTCGCCACTATTCCGGCCCAGCATACTTGGTTTTCAATCCGCCACCCTGGAAGTCGTGGATGCCATAGGAATCAATGGGAGTCTGAAGGCAGCGAAAGCTTATGTTCGATGCTGCCAGATATCCCATTGATTTCTATGCTAGAATAAAAGTTACGTTTACACCTAACACCCTAACATAAGCCCAAGTCTAAACACCCTTAATCTGCAGCCCCCGACATCGCCGCCACCTACATAATGTTATTAACCCCTATTCCGTCGCTCCCCAACACGCCACAACTAAATAAAGTTATTAACACCTATCCTGCCGCTCCCGGACCCCATCACAACTAAATAAAGTTATTAACCCCTATCCCGCCACTCCCAGAACCCACCGCAACTAAATAAAGTTATTAACCACTATCCCGCCGCTCCCGGACCCCGCCGCAACTAAATAAAGTTATTAACCCCTATCCCGCCACTCCCAGACCCCGCCGCAACTAAATAATTGTATTAACCCCTAAACCCCTGGCCTCCCACATCACTACCACTTACTAAACCTATTAATCCCTAAACCGCCAGCCCCCCACATCACCATAAACTAAATGAAGCTATTAACCCCTAAACCTAACAACCCGCTAACTTTACATAAATATTAACTCATCCCTATCTTATAAAAAATTTAAACTTACCTTTAGAATTAAAATAAACTATATTAAACTACTAATTAACCTACCCTAACTATTATACTACAATTACATTAAACTATATTAAACTATTAATTAACCTACCCTAACTATTATACTAAAATTACATTCAACTATATTAAACTATTAATTAACCTACCCTAACTATTATACTAAAATTACATTAAACTAACAATTAAATTAACCATATTACATTTCTAAAAACCTAACCCTACTCAAGTTACTTAAATCTACTATAAAGAATTACAAAGTTACAAAAAAATAACAACTAAGTTACACAAAATAAAAAACACTAAGTTACACAAAATAAAAAACACTGTTACACAAAATAAAAAATAAATGATCAAATATGTAAACTAATTACACCTAATCTAATAGCCCTATCAAAATAAAAAACGCCCCCCCCCCAAAAATAAAAAAAACCTAGCCTACAATAAACTACCAATGGCCCTTAAAAGGGCCTTTTGCGGGGCGTTGCCCCAAAGAAATCATCTCTTTTACCTGTAAAATAAAATACAACCCCCCCCAACAGTAAAACCCACCACCCACACAACCAAACCCCCAAATAAAAACCTATCTAAAAAACCTAAGCTCCCCATTGCCCTGAAAAGGGCATTTGCATGGGCATTGCCATTAAAAGGGCATTTAGCTCTTTTTCAGCCCAAAGTCCCTAACCTAAAAATAAAACCCACCCAATAAACCCTTAATAAAACCTAACACTAACCCCCGAAGATCCACTTACAGTTTTTGAAGACTGTATCCATTCTCATCCAAGCGGCAGAAGTCCTCAGCAAAGCTGGCAGAAGTCTTCATCCAAGCTGGCCGAAGTCTTCATCCAACCGGGCAGAAGTCTTCATCCAGACAGCATCTTCTATCTTCATCCATCCGGCGCGGAGCGGCTCCATTTTCAAGACATCCGGCATGGAGCATCCTCTTCTTCCGATGGTCAACGACAAATGAAGTTTCCCTTTAATGTACGTCATCCAAGATGGTGTCCATTACATTTCGTCTGGCTGATAGAATTCTATCAGCCAATAGGAATTAAAGGGGAAAAAATCCTATTGGCTGTTGCAATCAGCCAATTGGATTGATTGGAATAGCCAAAAGAATGCAAGCTCAATCATATTGGCTGATTGGATCAGCCAATAGGATGAAAGCTCAATCCTATTGGCTGATTGCAACAATTAATACCAGACATCAGATGCTCTACTACCCCCACTGAGTATCATAAATCTGCCCCTGTCAATCATGGTACTGCCCACAAAACACCTGCCACATTGCCTACAAGTCTCCCTGGCCTCACAGTCCTTGAAGATTTTTGTGTGTTTACCTCCTAGATAGCAAAAATAAATAAAAAATAATGGTAATTTAGACATATCAAAACATTTACTGGGAATTAAAGAAAAAATTGAATCCAAGTCAAAGCTTGTTGTGTAGAAATAGTATAGAGAGTAAAAATTATTTTTTACTTCAAAATCCATATGAAGATCTGCTGTTTAAATTAGAAAAGCTGCCTGGTTCACATATACAGTATTATAGGAAAAATTTGTTTAAACAAGCAAAAAAAACTATAAGAAATAGCTATTTTTCAAATAATTTTTTAGCTATTTTACTAATTTTCACTATGATTCTTCCAATAAATTGAAATGGCTTAGAAAAAGAAGCAAAAAAAGGTTTAATATTATTGTTTGGTTATGATAAAAAGGCGTTGGTGTACCAGTCTTATGTTTTGTACCTCAGTGCAATAGTAATTACAGTAATTGCCATTTATCATCGCAGTAAGTAAATGAGAAAGATTAGTTATGAATTTTGTTAGTCAACCACTGGCGTATGAAGAGCTGGTGAGTAAGTAAATCAAGGGTAAAAATAGGATACCAAGAGAAATAAGTACAGATTGTCAGTTCTGCTTAGTTAGACATCTGTGAAAGTCTGATAGTCCATGAGATGTGATTTGATGCTAACACATTCCATCAACCCAACTACATATTTTCAAAGCAATTAAAATATCCTTGATAGAAGCACTTTTACATGTCAAAAGAAAATTGTACACAAGGACAACAGACTGAAACAACTAGTATTTACAAATAGGCAGCCAGATTATGAGCTTTGCGTTATGAGCAGCTCGGTACTAACTTGCAAGTTATTGTCACCGCTCACCTTTAATAGCATTGCTATTACAGGTTTGCAAAAACCCAGCGTTAGCAGGCAATATGGCAGCGTTGAGCTCCATACCACACACAAATACCAGCGCTGCTTTGAGCTGGTTTTACGTGCTTGTGCACGATTTCCCCATAGACATCAATGGGGAGAGCCGGCTAAAAAAAAGCCTAACACCTGCAATAATGGAGCGTAAAGCTCTGTAACACTGCCCCATTGATTCCTATGGGGAAAGAAAAGTTATGTTTACACCTAACACCCTAACATAAACCCCAAGTCTAAACACCCCTAATCTGCTGCCCCTGACATAGCCGACACCTACATTACACTTATTTACCCCTAATCTGCTGCCTGCGACATGGTCTGTGGGTAATCAAACCTGTAACATGAGGTAACATGTGGTTTGTAGCCCAGTAACTCTTCCACAAGCTTTGTCTATACTGGCCTGGCAACTTTACCCACAGACTGTCACCCTGTGTTCATGTGCCAGCTGTAGCTAAGCTTCCCAGGTGTTTTTTTGTTTTTTTTAAGGGACAGTAAACTGTAAAATAGTTTTTTCCTTAATGTATTTCCAGTGACTTGCTATACCAGCTTCAGAGTATAAAATGTAATCATCCAAGATGGCGTCCCTTGAATTCCGATTGGCTGATAGAATTCTATCAGCCAATCGGAATTAAAGGGTAAAAAATCATATGGGCTGATGCAATCAGCCAATAGGATTGAGCTTCAATCCTATTGGCTGATCCAATCAGCCAATAGGATTGAGCTCGCATTCTATTGGCTGATTGGAACAGCCAATAGAATGCAAGCTCAATCCTATTAGCTGATTGGATCAGCCAATAGGATTGAAGCTCAATCCTATTGTTTGATTGCATCAACCAATAGGATTTTTTACCCTTTAATTCTGATAGAATTCTATCAGCCATTTGGAATTCAAGGGACGCCATCTTGGATGACGTAATTTAAAGGAACCTTCATTCTTCAAGAACCATTGAAAGAAGAGGATGCTCCGCGCCGGATGTCTTAAAGATGGAGCCGCTCCGTGTCGGAAGGATGAAGATAGAAGATGCCGCCTGGATGAAGACTTCTGCCCACCTGGAGGACGACTTCTTGCCGCTTGGATGAAGACTTCTCCTGGCTTCGTTGAGGATGGATGTCCGGTCTTCAAAAACTGGAAAAGTGGATCTTCGGGGGTTAGTGTTAGGTTTTTTTAAAGGTTTATTGGGTGGGTTTTATTTTTAGATTAGGGACTTTGGGCAATTCGTAAAAGAGCTAAATGCCCTTTTAAGGGCAATGCCCACCCAAATGCCTTTTTCAGGGCAATGGGGAGCTTAGGTTTTTTAGGTAGATTTTTTTGGGGGGGTTGGTTGTGTGGGTGGTGGGTTTTACTGTTGGGGGGTTGTTTGTATTTTTTTATTACAGGTAAAAGCGCTGATATCTTTGGGGCAATGCCCCCGCAAAAGGCCCTTTTAAGGGCTATTGGCAGTTTAGTTTTTTGATAGGGCTATTAGATTAGGTGTAATTAGTTTAAATATTTGATAATTTCTTTTTTATTTTGTGTAATTTAGTGTTTATTATTTTCTGTAATTTAGATCAATGTATTTTGTTAATTTAATTTATTTAATATTAGTGTAATGTTAGGTGTTAGTGTAAGACAGGTTAGGTTTTGTTTTACAGGTAAATTTGTATTTATTTTAACTAGGTAGCTAGTAAATAGTTTTTAACTATTTACTAACTAGTCTACCTAGTTAAAATAAATACAAACTTACCTGTAAAATTAAAATAAAACCTAAGATAGCTACAATGTAACTATTAGTTATATTGTAGCTAGCTTAGGGTTTATTTTACAGGTAAGTATTTAGTTTTAAATAGGAATTATTTAGTTATTAATAGTATGTTTTATTTAGATTTATTTTAATTATATTAAAGTTTGGGGTGTTAGGGTTAGACTTAGGGTTAGGTTTAGGGGTTAATATATTTATTAAGTGTTAGTGATGTGGGAAGCCAGAGGTTTAGGGTTAATAACTTTAGAATAGTGGCGGCAACATTGGGGGCAGCAGATTAGGGGTTATTAATATTTAACTAGTGTTTACGATGCGGGAGTGCAGCGGTTTAGGGGCTAATGTGTTTATTATAGTGGCAGCAATGTCCGGAGCGGCAGATTAGGGGTTAATAATTTTATTTTAGTGTTTACAATGCGGTAGGGCCTCGGTTTAGGGGTTAATAGGTAGTTTTTGGGTGTTAGTGTACTTTGTAACACTTTAGTTATGAGTTTTATGCTACAGCTTTATAGCGTAAAACCCATAACTACTGACTTTCAGTTTACGGTACGGATCTTGTAGTTATGGGCTGTACCAAACTCGTAATACCGGCGCTATGGGAGTCCAAATTGAAAAAGGACTTTTTAAAAAGTGCAGTAGTTACGTTGCGTGACGGCGAAAAAAGTGTGCGGTACAGCTGAACCTACAAGACTCGTAATACCAGCGGTAGTGAAAAAGCAGCGTTATGAGGCTTTTTCATTCATAGCGCAAAACTCGTAATCTAGCCGAATGTTATTTACTGTGGGACTCATAATTAGTTACAGCAAACAGCAAATATGTAACTGGATATATTAATGTTTCAGTTTATGGTAAGCCAAGCTTGGACCACTGCTACCTAAATCTATACTAGGGTTTAGTAAATATCATATACATACGAATTTGGACCATTTTAGTAATAAATATAAATTTAAACTTTTATATGTAATTTACCAATAAAGAGGAACAACTAAAATATATTTATTAGAAAATAAAAAGTGAAACAAATGTGATATATAAAACAATAAACAAAATGCAAAATTCCAAATAATTCAATATTCCACAAAGGATATAACATGTAGTCTTCTAAAGGTCTTGATACCTAAAAAAACAAAATGTATATCATAGTTTAATTCCATCTTGTGATATCCCAATATATAAAACAGAGGATTTTCTACTCACATGGAATAGAGCTACCTTAAGCTCTATATATTGGGCACGCCTACTTTATACTGGTAGGCAAACAGTATTCCCCATGATTAACCAGTTTATCTTGGGGAATACTGTTTGTCTACCAGTATAAAGGTAGCTCTATTCCACAAGAGTAGAAAAGCCTCCTTTTTTTATATTGGGATATCACAAGGTGGAATTACATTAAGACTGTTGGAACACTACATTTGAACATATTGGGGCCGAATTATCAAGGGCCGAAAGGCCCCTGATGCCCATGTTTCCGCATGAGCCTTCAGGCTCGCCGGAAACAGCAGTTAAGAAGCAGCGGTCTTAACACCGCTGCTCCTTAACTGGTCCACCTGCTCTGAGCGGAGGACAGCAATCAACCTGATCAGCCGCGAATCTGCAGGTGGCATCCTTGCACTGCTTGTGCAATGATAAATGCCGTATGCAATTTGGAATTTTGTATTTCATATATTGTTATATATATATATATATATATATATATATATATATATATATATATATAATTTATTCTGTATTTATTGTGAGTTGTATGCACATTTTTTCAGTAGAAAAGACATAGCCTAAACATCACCAAAAAACAGGGAGGGGTCTCATGGACTCTTACCATTATGAAAGAAATTAATTTATCAAGTAAACATAAATTATATTTTCTTTCATAAATATGGTAAAAGTCCATGATCCATTACTCCTGGGAACCAATACCAAAGTTTTGGAGAGTCTACGAGTAATACAAATATAGGCGGGGGGCAGATACATTAAGAAGAGTATTTAAAATAGAATGATGCTGTGTTTTTCATCCCTGATGGTACATGCCCACTATCTAATAAAGCGTCATCTAGCTTGATGGGAGTTAGGAATGCAGATGCATTTTTGAAACTTCATTTGGTATTATTCAGGGGTGGAACTACCATTAGTGCAGCAGTGTGCAGTGTGCTAGGGGAGTCTTTTATTAGTGCTGGTTGCAGGTCCATCTATCTATTTTTCCATCTGTCTATCCATCTATACTCAAAATTGTTACACAGAGCAGCATGTATAGTATTAGTATTGCTTACTACTGAGTTACCTTTGGGGGCCATAAAACAAACTCCCACCAGGGCTCACTATTGAATAGGACCATTACAGGTATTATTTCTTCTACATATTATACACTACTGCTGTTGGGGATGTTATATGACTATTTTTTCGTTACATATTTCCTCTCTCAAACATATGATTAGCATTTGTTTACTGAGTTTACACTATGGTCTATTATATCAATTAGTCTATTTTATCCATTAAGGATTAAAATTAGATCTTTCATGCCAAATAAAACCAATGTAGGTAGATTCGGTAGGTTGCTTGGGTACAATCTCTTTAATTGGGTTCCCTTTTGACATAATTTACTTGGTAGTATATGTCAAGCAGTTCCTTTTAATGCTTCATGTTTAACAGAATTAGAAATTATTGATTTAAATTATTTAGTAACTTAAATACTGTTTACCAGTGACTGTTACCATATTGCTATTAAATAATTAAGACTAAGACTACAGTAAATGCATCTTCTTTCTTGCACACTTAAACACTTACCTAACATTAAACATGACGTCAGATAAAACTGCACTGCAACAAAAATACTATGTAAAATGTATTCCCCTTTATAGATTTTTGCATACAGTTAAATACTTTTATGCTGATCCTCTACAATTTTATAGAGAAATAAATAAATGTTTTCTTCTTAATAGCTTTATGGTAATTTAAACTGCATTATATGTTATGGGGTAAAGTGCCATTATTTATTGGGGTCAGATTTGCTGTTGGCAAAAGTTAAAATATGTATGAATTTATCATGTGTTTGGAATGGTCTGTATGTAAAATGATTAACTCTTGGCTAGATTACGAGTTTTGTGGTATGAGTGAAAAAGCAGCGTTAAGGCTCTTTTTCACTCTTTTTTCAAGACTACGAGTCTTGCAGGTTTAGCTGCACCGCACACTTTTTTGGCCGTAACGCAACGTAATTACCGCAGCTTTCAAAAAGTCCTTTTTCAATGGGACTTCCATAGTGCTGGTAATACGAGTCTGCCTGGGAGGCCAAAAAGTGAGCAGTACAGCCTATACCGCCAAGATCCATACCGCAAACTGAAAGTCAGTAGTTATGGGTCTTGCGCTACAAAGCTGTAGCATAAAACTCATAACTAAAGTGCTAAAAAGTACACTAACACCCATAAACTACCTATTAACCCCTAAACCGAGGCCCTCCCGCATCGCAAACACTAAAATAAAATGATTATCCCCTAATCTGCCGCTCCCGACATCGCCACCACTATTATAAACATATTAACCCCTAAACCGCCGCACTCCCACATCACAAACACTAGTTAAATATTATTAACCCCAAATCTGCCGCCCCTAACATCGCCGCCACCTACCTACATTTATTAGCCCCTAATCTGCCGCCCCCAATGCCGCCGCCACTATACTAAATTTATTAACCCCTAAACCTAAGTCTAACCCTAACCCTAACATCCCCTAACTTAAATATAATTAAAATAAATCTAAATAAAACCTAATAGGAACAGCCAATAAAATAATGGCTGATTGGATCAGCCAATAGGATTGAAGCTCAATCCTATTGGCTGATTGCATCAGCCAATAGGATTTTTTCACCTTTAATTCCGATTGGCTGATAGAATTCTATCAGCCAATCGGAATTCAAGGGACGCCATCTTGGATGACGTCACTTAAAGTAACCTTCATTCCAGAAGAGTCGTCATAAGAAGAGGATGCTCCGCGCCGGATGTCTTTAAGATGTAGCCACTTCGCGCCGGATGGATGAAGATAGAAGATGCCGTCTGGAGGAAGACTTCTGCCCATCTGGAGGATGACTTCTGCCGGCTTGGATGAAGACTTCTCCCGGCTTCGTTGAGGACTTCTTGCCGCTTGGATGAAGACTTCTCCAGGCTTCGTTGAGGATGGATGTCCGGTCTTTAAAACTGTAAGTGGATCTTCGGGGGTTAGTGTTAGGTTTTTTTAAGAGTTTATTGGGTGGGTTTTATTTTTAGATTAGGGTCTGAGCACTTGAAAAAGAGCTAAATGCCCTTTAAAGGGCAATGCCCATCCAAATGCCATTTTCAGGGCAATGGTGAGCTTAGGTATTTTTAGTTAGGATTTTATTTGGTGGGTTAGTTGTGTGGGTGGTGGGTTTTACTGTTGGGGGTGGTTTGTATTTTTTTTTACAGGTAAAAGAGCTGATTTCTTTGGAGCAATGCCCCACAAAAGGCCCTTTTAAGGGCTATTGGTAGTTTAGTTTAGGCTAGGGGGGGGTATTTTGGGGGGGCTTTTTTTATTTTGATAGGGCTATTAGATTAGGTGTAATTAGTTTAAATATCTGATCATTTCTTTTTTTATTTTGTGTAATTTAGTGGGGGGGGGGTTGTAATTTAGGTAATTGTATTTAATAAATGTAATTGATTTAATTGTAGTGTAAGGTTAGGTGTTAGTGTAAGACAGGTTAGGTTTTATTTTACAGGTAAATTTGTATTTATTTTAGCTAGGTAGTTAGTAAATAGTTAATAACTATTTACTAACTATTCTACCTAGTTAAAATAAATACAAACTTGCCTGTGAAATAAAAATAAAACCTAAGATAGCTATAATGTAACTATTAGTTATATTGTAGCTAGTTTTACAGGTAATTATTTAGTTTTAAATAGGAATTATTTAGGTAATGATCGTAGGTTTTATTTAGATTTATTTTAATTATAATTAAGCTAGGGGGTGTTAGGGTTAGACTTAGGTTTAGGGGTTAATACATTTAGTATAGTGGCGGCGACGTTGGGGGCGGCAAATTAGTGGTTAATAATGATTAACTAGTGTTTGTGATCTGGGAGTGCGGCGGTTTAGGGGTTAATATGTTTATTATAGTGGCGGCGATGTCCGGAGCGGTAGATTAGGGGATAATAAATGTAGGTAGGTTGCGGCGACATTGGGGGCGGGAGATTAGGGGTTAATAAATATAATGTAGGTGTCAGCGATTTTGGGAGCGGCCGATAAGGGGTTAATAAGTATAATGTAGGGGGCGGTGATATCGGGGGCGGCAGATTAGGGGTCAATAAGTGTAAGATTAGGGGTGTTTAGACTAGGGGTTTATGTTAGAGTGTTAGGTGTAAACATACATTTTGTTTCCCCATAGGAATCAATGAGGCTGCGTTAAGGAGCTTTAAGCTGCTTTATTGCAGGTGTTAGGCTTTTTTTCAGCCGGCTCTCCCCATTGATGTCTAAGGGGAAATCGTGCACAAGCACGTACAACCAGCTCACCGCAGCTTTCAGCAGCTCTGGTATTGGAGTGCGGTATGGAGCTCAATTTTGCTTTACGCTCACTTCTTGCCTGATAACGCCGGGTTTTTGTAAAACAGTAATACCAGCGCTGTAGGAAAGCGAGCGGTGACAATAACTTGCAAGTTAGCACCTACACCCCTCATAACGCAAAACTCGTAATCTAGCCGTAAAATAGCTACAATGTAACTATTAGTTATATTGTAGCTAGCTTAGGGTTTATTTTATAGGTAAGTATTTAGTTTTAAATAGGAATTATTTAGGTAATGATAGTAGGTTTTATTTAGATTTATTTTAATTATATTTAAGTTAGGGGGTGTTAGGGTTAGGGTTAGACTTAGGTTTAGGGGTTAATAAATTTAGTATAGTGGCGGCGACATTGGGGGTGGCAGATTAGGGGTTAATAAATGTTGGTAGGTGGTGGCGATGTTAGGGGCGGCAGATTAGGGGTTAATAATATTTAACTAGTGTTTGTGATGCGGGAGTGCGGCGGTTTAGGGGTTATTATGTTTATTATAGTGGGGGTGATGTCTGGTGTGGCAGATTAGGGGTTAATAAGTGTAGGTAGGTTGCGGCGACATTGGGACGGGAGATTAGGGGTTAATAAATATAATGTAGGTGTCGGCGATGTTGGGGCAGCAGATTAGGGGTTAATAAGTGTAATGTAGGTGGTGGCTGTGTCGGGGGCGGCAGATTAGGGGTTAATAAGTATAATGTAAGTGTTGGTGATGTCGGGGCGGCAGATTAGGGGTTAATAAGTGTAAGATTAGGGGTGTTTGGACTCAGGGTTTATGTTAGGGTGTTTGGTGTAAACATAAATTTTGTTTCCCCATAGGAATCAATGGGGCTGCGTTACAGAGGTTTACGCTGCTTTATTGCAGGTGTTAGGCTTTTTTTCAGCCGGCTCTCCCCATTGATGTCTATGGGGAAATCGTGCTAGAGCAAGTAAAACCAGCTCACCGCAGCTTTCAGCAGCGCTGGTATTGGAGTGCGGTATGGAGCTCAATTTTGCTTTACGCTCACTTCTTGCCTGATAAGGCCGAGTTTTTGTAAACCTGTAATACCAGCGCTGTAGGGAAGTGAGCGGTGACAATAACTTGCAAGTTAGTACCGCACCCCTCATAACCCAAAACTCGTAATCTAGCCGTTAGTTATTATGATAATTATCCTACAACATGAAGTATTCCTAAGTAGCAGAAAAACAAAAAACAGCAAGGATATATATATAAATATATATATATATATATATATATATATATATATATATATATACATGGTTTGCCATGTTCATAACCCTTCTGAGATTGATTTGTCTGCTGAAGGTATATGTGGCTATTGTTACAAAGAATAGCTAAATGGTGCTAAAATTCTCTTTTTGCAACTGAATCTATAGCACTTTGCAGGAGAAAATTATATACTTTATGCATACATGCCCTGCACATATACAAATCATCAAAACATAATGGTCTATAAAGGAAATCCTCTACTGATGTGAGTAAAATACTTGCTGTGCACTGAAGATGCATCCATATTATTACTGTAAAAGATGTCGCCATGGAGGGCACCTCTGTGGAGTGCCATCTTTACAGATGGTGTCTTGGTGATCTTATCAGTTCTTAAAACCTACAAATATCTTAAGACTGTCTTCTAATCCAGGTTAGAAGGGTGAGCCATCAACCTTATTATTACCCCTGGATGTGGAGAAGCCATATTTTGATATAAAAAGGAGCAAAAAACTCTTAATTGGGTAAAACTACAGACAGGGCCCTGTTTTCAATGAAAGGTTTAAATAGAATTGAATAGAATAACCATGATCCTACAACCCTCCCCTCTGTGTAAGAAGTTAAGTAGCTTGTATGCTACCATTTGCCAAACTTGGAACATATCCTCTGGCAACTATTGCTGTTAAATATAAGGACTAATGCAGAACTGATCCTTAAAGGGACACTAAACCCCAATTTTTTCTTTCATGGTTCATGTAGAGAATACAATTTTAAATAACATTTAATTATTAATTTAATTACTTCTATTATATAATATCCTTTGTTGAAGAAATAGCAATGAACATGGGTGAGCCAATCACAGGTGAGCCAATCACATGAGGCATCTATGTGCAGTCACCAATCAGCAGCTACTTATGCCTTTCAGCAAAGAATATCAAGAGAATGAAGCAAATAAGATAATAGAAGTAAATTAGAAAGTTGTTTAAAATTGCATGCTCTTTCTGAATCATGAAATAAAAAAATTGGGTTTCATGTCCCTTTATAGCTCTTGATTGAACTTCTACCCTTATATTTTCAAAGATTTGGATGCACTGAGAACAAATATGCTTAGCTGAATGCATACTCTGTATGGCTTGTATAAATGCTCATCATAAGTAGAATAATTTATACAGCGGATGCACAAACGTTGAAGGGACACTGAACCCAAAATTTTTCTTTTGATTCAGATAGAGCATGAACTTTTAAGCAACTTTCTAATTTACTCCTATTATCAAATTTTCTTCATTCTTTTGGTATCTTTATTTGAAATGCAAGAATGTAAGTTTAGATGCCGGCCCATTTTTGGTGAACAAACTGGGTTGTTCTTGCTGATTGGTGGATAAATCCATCCACCAATCAAAAAGTGCTGTCCACAGTTCTGAACCAAAAAAAAAAAAAAAAAAAAAAGCTTAGATGCATTCTTTTTAAAATAAGGATAGCAAGAGAACGAATAAAAATTGATAATTGGAGTAAATTAGAAAGTTGCTTAAAATTCCATGCTCTATCTGAATCACAAAAGAAAAAAATGGGTTCAGTGTCCCTTTAATATCAGTAGGAGCACTTACATAATAATAGAGCCTCCCTAGCTTATGTATAAATTTTCCATATTTACTAGAGCAGAAACGTTAAAAACAGGAAACCCCGCAGAGCAACAAGAGATTAGACCAGATCTGTTTCATGCACAAAGCACGTAGTGATTGATCATAATGCACACCCTTGTACAACAATTAAACACCATTTTACAAATCGGCGCTCCAGGCTGCGACCAATGTGTACTGACTCTAGGCTGACCTGACTCGGAGTGCTGTTACAGCGGTAGATCAATCTGCTAACACAATGTACTGCACAAAAGGTAACTAGCACTCATATGTGCAATAATAAAAACAAAAGCTTTAATAAAGTCCATTTAAAATACATACATACAGCATGGCAAGGCATCCAAAAATGTAACAGTCTGACGCGTTTCCCGGCCCCCAGGTAGTGTTTACTCATAGACTATAGGTACACTGTTACAGCTCCCTTACAGGTTAATTAAAGGAACTACAACTTAAAAGCAAAATGTGTGCTTGAAAAAACTTTCATTTCTCAATATACAAACATCATAAAGCTTTTATATAGGAGATCACAATTAAATGTTTTTTAACCATCAATAAAGAAATGAACAAACCATTCTCTATTCATACCAAGGGGGGCGCAAGTCTGCATCTTCAATATCCAATAAAGTTCTTTCTTTTCTAAAATCTTGTTTCTTTTCCCCCCCCTCTAGGAGGTACTATAGCCACAACAATGATTTGGATGCAGACTCTCTTCCCCCCATTGTATGAATAGAGAATGGGATGTCGTTACTTTATTGACAGTTAAAAAATATTTTATTGTGATCTCATATAGATAAGCTTTATGATGTTTTTAAAATAAGAAATGAAAGTTTTATTTAATTCTATGATTTACGCATTAAGTTATGAGTGTACATTTAATATTTGAAAAAATGAATGTACTACAGAAATATGTAACCATGTACAAGGCAGGTTTAATATTAAGAAATAGTTGATATCAACACCCTTTTTCCAAGCACAAATTTTGTTTATAAGTTGTAGTTCCTTTAAGTAACCTGTAAGAGTTAATTTTGACTTTTAACATAAATAGGAGCTGTAATAGTGTACCTGTAGTCTATGAGTAAGCGCTACTAGGGGGCGTGAAATGCGTCAGACTGTTACATTTTTTTATGCCTTGCCATGCTGTGTGTATGTATTTTAAATGGGCATTATTAAAGCTTTTGTTTTTATTACTGCACACTTCGGTGCTAGGTAGTTTTTGTGCAGTACACTACAAATAAACACACTCCCATTAATTCTTTGCTAAAAAGTTAACGATTTAGGGCTAGATTACAAGTGGCTTGCTATTTAGCGCTCCTGCTCAAGTGGAAACTTCCCTAGATGTAATATTTTTGCACACACTGGTTAACGCGCATATTACAAGTTGAAAGTAAAAGTGTTGTGAGCATGCGAAACCCAACGCGTGCTTACTTTGGATATCATGACTGGTCTAATTTCATCTCCACATAGAATTTAATGGAGAGTGTAGAAGAAAAAACCTAACACTTATCACTCACATGTTAACCTGACATACGTTAAAGGGACAGTCAAGTCCAAAAGAAACTTTCATGATTCGAATAGGGCATGTAATTTTAAACAACTTTCCAATTTACTTTTATCACCAATTTTGCTTTGTTCTCTTGGTATGCTTAGTTGAAAGCTAAACCTAGGTAGGCTCATATGCTAATTTCTTAGCCCTTGAAGGCCCCCTCTTATGTGAATGCATTTTGACAGTTTTTCCCCACTAGAGGGCGTTAGTTCATCTGTGTCATATAGATAACATTGAGTTCATGCACGTGAAGTTACCTAGGAGTCAGCACTGATGGGCTAAAATGCAAGTCTGTCAAAAGAACTGAAATAAGGTGGCAGTTTGCAGAGGCATAGATACAAGGTAATTACAGAGGAAAGTAGTGCAGAAATCCTAGATTTTATTTTTAATAAAAAACTAAAATTCCCTCTAATAAGAGGGCATTTGGGGCACTTTTAGAAAATTAATCAGAGATCGAATCTAATTGCTACCTCGAGCTCGCGGTAGCAATAACCAGCCACTGACTGGTTAATTATAACCCAAATGTGGGAGCGCGATAATTTAGCACGCCATTTGTAATCTAGCCCTATATTTGGCTATAATTACACAGGCAAAATGAATAAAAACATAGACAATGATGTGTTATTTGTTTTAAAAAAATCTTAGTCCATGCACTTTGCTGCAATTGAATACTGATAAATAGAAAATAATACATATCACAGGTGAGTATCCTTAAGGCTCTATTGAATTGACTTCCTCTGTTGGCTGACAGCCATTTACCTATGAATAGAGCTGTACCTTATATATTATAGAACTGCTTTGTTAGGTATGAATATAATAAATGCTATGTTACAATAAATGCACAAATCTCACTTTATTATAACGTCAAAAAAGCAAATGTGTTTCTTTTTGAAATCCCAGAATCTGATAAAATAAAAAGGAAGTTACTCAAGCAACTAAAACATATGATTGGAGATAAATGTAAATTTCACTGAGACTTGTACAAATGTTGTTTTCAAGAATTTGTGATCATGACAAGTGCAAATTCTGTATTCACAAGGATGAGGAATGTGATTAGCCATAAGGAAAAACAATATTTTGCTTAGTGCCATTAAAGGGAAAATCTACTCTTGGGCTATACAGCACTAGCATATAGTTTTATGAAATGTGTCAATGCACATCATGTTAAAAAAAAACATCTGTAACCATTTTTATTTAGATCATGTGCTAATTGCAAGACATAAGGTATCTCTGTCAATTAAGCATGTATTATTCACTAGATGAATATCTCATTAACATTAAACATTCTAAATATCTGTTCTACTAGTCTTCTATTTGTAGTAATAAACATTTAAACTGTAATAATTCCAAAACTCATTTATATTCTATTTTATTCTATCATGTAGCTCATCATACCAGTCAGTAATTCCCTATACTGCTAACTATAAACAGAGTTTTCTTGAAACTTTATAGAAGCAGTTGATTAGTTAGATTTGTGAAGCTAATTAATGAAATGATGTGTAATATGCCTTCATCAATGCTTCTTTTAGAAAACCTGTTTATCTTTTTTTTTGGCTTTTGATACGGTATATCCCAAAAAACTGTATGATAGCTAATTTTGCCCAGGAATGACAGGGTGGAAAGTTATATTAATTCACTATTGATTCATTAGACTTTAAAGAGGCAAAATAAAAACCAATAAATAATTCAAGTGAAATTGTAGAATACTAGTGGGATTATTTAAACAGATTTCAGTTCAGAAACCCCAGCATCAGAATTGCCTAGGTATGTTAGACGATGCAGAATAATAGATTGTCCCACGGTGCATCAATTATTATAGCCCGATACTGGAGTAAGAGCATTGAACAATATCGCCAGGGAGAACCGGATAAAAACCCCAGTTTGGGGACAATATAACGGTGTAATGTAGTGGGACTGCTAGTACAATGTGTCTAGGGGTGCTGTAATTTTACTCCGAGGAGCTACAGATATGGTGGCCAGTTGCAATAATGGGATGGTTTAATATTACAACTAGAACTAATTGATGCGCCTATTCAGTAACTACTAGCATCCACAAGTGACACAATAGTGTCGTGTGAATCATGTGACAGAAATATTATTATTCCCCCTTAATATAGGGATGTCAATGTCATACTATAGCTTTGCCAGGTTGATATTTGATAGTAGAAGGCAATCCTGTGTTGAAGCGCACCGTAAACTGTATGCACCTTAGATGCAGGTAAATAGCAGTAGGTAGTTATTACAGACGGATAAAACCGGCAAGTGAGTATTGGTAACTAGTCAATTACGTACTGGGGAATAAAACCCAGGAGGGCAGATAGTCAGAGCTAGTAGATATCCATTAGCATACTTAAATGTTTAGCCAAAGTAAAATAATATCGGATATTTACATCAAAGGATTACTAGCTGGTATGTATCTTATTTTAGCTCCAAAAATCTAAATCTACATTCCTTTTAGATTGTTTTTCAGTTCGATCTTTATTTATAATATCAGCCATTTTTCAAAGGTTGTTTGGATTGTACAATAAATCTCCACAGATATACTGTATATAAGACAAGGGTGTGCTCTATCGTTGCGGGAAACTGTTAGAGCAACAGTATATGCTAGGTATAAGAGAGAAAAGAGAAACAACAATGGCACTACATATGTTGTTGCCTAAAATGGTGTGAATTTGAGTCCAATATTACTATTTGTAGTGGTAGGACTATATCAGGGTAATATATAAGGCGGGTGCTGTACACAAAGAGAGACTGTTTACACAAGGAACCAGTGGGCTAATAGGAAGTGTGTAGATATATAGCACTCAATAACATGAAACAAAAAAGAGTACGATATCATAAGTGGAGAAATATAACAATGAGAGCTTCCGGAGTGGAGGGGTTAAAACTTAACCTTTATTAATTAACTCTAATAAAAATAAATATTAACATAAAAACACAAGGGCAAGTCCACCTATACTTCTAAATCATGTATTTACTGTAAACAGGTAAGGTGTAAGTATTGGTAACAGGTTAACCATGTGCATAGGAAATAGCACTGACACATACACTACTACATAACATGGACTTTCAATAGGTACCAAATCACTGGGTTGAGAGGGTAAGAAAACCACTCCTGCCGTAGGGTGTAACACTATCTGATTATATTCCGTTGTGAGGAATAAATACTATAGACTATCAAATGTGATATAGTGCCTGTATAGACTGAATTATGTTATTACCATAGGTATATAAGTGTGAAGAAACTTCACAGTGGTATGGTTAGTGTGCCCAATGTGGTTTGGTTCAGAAACCCCAGCATCAGAATTGCCTAGGTATGTTAGATGATGCAGAATAATAGATTGCCCCACGGTGCATCAATTATTATAGCCCGAAAGTGTGATACTGGAGTAAGAGCATTGAACAATATCACCTGAAGAGGAAATAAATACAAACAAAAGACCAACCAGGTCGAGAGGTCACTCCAGGGCATCTCACAGGAGAGGTCGCTCCATGCGGAGGGCACCCAGCCCCTTCTCACAGATGAGACTCAATCACTAAAAGTCATTAACCTTTTAGTCATGAACTAACATCTGCCCACTTATCTGTGTTACCCAAAGGTTTGTCATTTTGACCTACTGGCAATCTAAACAACTTTGAAGCTATTAAAGATATTCAGTTATTTGTTCGCAAATTAAACCGTAAAAAGTTTTTTGCCAAAAAAACTGATCCCTCCATATCTGAGGAAGATGCACAATCCTTATTTGACTTGGAAAGCTTGATGAGTGAAGGGAATCAGGAACCTGCCCAGTGGCGCAAAAATCTGAAATCTAAATTTACCTTTGTTCCAAAATATATTACTTCTCAACAACTTGAAATATTTAATCAAGTAGTCTATCATGAAATATCCCAGATAAAAACTCCACCCCCACCGAGCAATTTGACCCCGGAAGAGAAATTGGCACGGCAAGAAATAAAAACTTGGGAGGATGTAATAATAAGGGACGCAGACAAGGGGGGCAATATTGTTATCTGGCCCACAGTAATGTATATCAAACAGGTTGAGAAACAATTGAAAAACAACCTTAAAGACAAAAATACACATACACCGAGATTGTCAGGGTGCCAGGAATCAGACTGAGACGAGAAGTGCAAAAATAATCACACCTTTATTAATAGCAAAAAATAATAAAAAAGTCCACAAGTCAAATAACAAGCCAGGAGTTAAAACCAGATCTGGTAGTCAGACGAGCCGAGTCAGGAGCTAAAGCGAGTAGTCAGACGAGCTGGAATAAGGAACAAGGAGAACAGCAGAGTCAGGAACAAGCCAGGGATCAGGAACAGGAGAGACGTCAGAAAGCCAGGTAATACACAGGAACTGGAACTCACAAACAGGTCTGAGACAACGCAAGGGCAAAGCATACTGAACAGAAGCCCTTTAAATAATAAGTGATGACATCACAATTCTGAGACTGCAACCTGTCTCACATGGATGATGTACACCAGTCTGGCCATAAAAGGTTGCGCAGGAAATGAGCAGCATCATACACTATGCACCAGAGTCAGCAAGAGAGGTGAGTAAAATGGCTGACAGCAGCACATGACAAACACAGCAAGGAAAAAACCCTGACAGTACCCTCCCCTCAACGACCCCTCCCCCGTGGGAGGGCAAAAAGCTTATTGGGGAAATGGGCATAGAAGGCACGTAGGAGGGCAGAAGCATGAACATCAGAGAAGGGAACACATGAACGCTCCTCTGGACCATAACCCCTCCAGTGAACCAAATACTGTACGCGGCCCCTGGACATACGAGAGTCAATAATGCTGCTGACCTCATATTCTTCATGGTTGTCAACAAAGGTAGGATGGGGACGAGGCAACACAGTGGTAAACTGATTACAAACCAATGGTTTCAAGAGGGAGACATGAAAAACATTGGAGATGCGCATTGCAGGAGGAAGGTCAAGAGCGTAGGCCACAGGATTGACCCATCGGAGTATTCGAAAAGGACCAACATGATGGGGAGCCAGTTTATTGGAAGGAACACAAAGGTTCAAGTTGCGGGAGGACAGCCAAACCCTCTCACCAACCTGGTAGGAAGGTACGGGCAGACGCCTACGATCAGCCTGGAACTTTTGGTGCTGCATAGAACGATGAAGGCAATCCTGAATCTGTACCCACGTGGAACGGATTTGCCGGAGATGCTCCTCCAAAGCTGGAATACCCTGAGACATGAATGAATAGGGCAAACAAGGATGGTTGAAACCCATAATTCGCCATGAACGGGGTTAACTTGGAGGAAGTATTAATAGCAC
The DNA here is from genome assembly GCF_027579735.1 of Bombina bombina. Taxonomy (NCBI): domain Eukaryota; kingdom Metazoa; phylum Chordata; class Amphibia; order Anura; family Bombinatoridae; genus Bombina; species Bombina bombina. The sequence goes on from NC_069503.1 coordinate 936,919,268, forward strand.
TATTACAAGCAAACTCTGCCCAAAGTAACAGTTCAGACCAATTATTGTGGTGTTCTGAGACATAGCAACGGAGGAACTATTCCAGAGCTTGATAAGACCGTTTCTCAGCCCCATTGGATTGAGGGTGATATGCCGAGGAGAAGGAAAGCTGGGTCTCCAATTGAACAAAAAAGGAACGCCAAAATCTGGAGACAAACTGGCTACCCCGGTCCGACACTATCTCCTTGGGTAACCCATGTAAACGGAAGACCTCCCGGGCAAAAATTGAAGCAACCTCCTGAGTGGTAGGCAGCTTCTTCAAGGGAATGCAATGTGACATTTTAGAAAAACAGTCAACAACCATAAGGATTGCCATTGGAAACAGGGAGCTCGACAATGAAGTCCATGGAAAGATGTGTCCAAGGACGCTCACCATTAGCAATAGGTTGAAGAAGACCCACAGGAAGACGTAGAGGAGTCTTATGCTGTGCACAAACTGAGCAGGAGGCAACATATGCAGCAATATCAGAACGAAGACCTGGCCCCCAGAATTGTCGAGTGACAGACCAAATTATTTGGTTCTTGCCTGGGTGACCTGCGGCTTTAGAATAGTGGTAAGTGTTCAAAAGTTTAGTTCAAATATTCTCAGGAACAAAACACTTACCACTAGGTTTCACAGGAGGTGCATTGGTTTGTGCAGCCAGGATCTCCTCCCCCAAGGGAGAAGTCAAATTAATATGTATGATAGCCAAATATGGTCAGGAGGTATAACTGGAGTAGGTACAGACTCCTCCTTGGACAGAGGTGAAAATTGTCGAGAGAGGGCATCAACCCTAACATTCTTACTACCAGGCAGGTAAGAGACCACATAATTAAACCGAGACAAAAATAGCGCCCATCTGGCCTGTCGGGGCGACAAACGTTTTGCTTCAGATAGATAAGTTTAATTCTTGTGGTCAGTAAGAATGAGCAATGGTACGCTAGTACCCTCGAGAAGATGCCTCCATTCCTTGAGTGCCAAAATTATGGCCAGTAATTCCCTGTCGCTGGAGACAATTTCTTAGAGAAGAAACGGCACGGGTGCAAGGAACCGTCAGGCGTAGGACGTTGAGACAAGAGGGCACCTACTCCAGTCTCAGACGCATCGACCTCAAGAACGAAAGGCAGGGCAGGGTTAGGATGAGCCAGAACTAGAGTGGCAGCAAAGGCAGTCTTAAGACTATCAAAGGCTTTAATGGCAGTAAGTGACCAAAGGAGTGGATCATTCTCTTCACGGGTCATGTTTGTGATAGGTTTGACCAAGGAAGAAAAGTTTTTAATAAACTTTCTATAGTAATTGGCGAACCCCAAAAAATGTTGAATAGACCGAAGACCAACAGGGCGAGGCCACTGCAGAACTGCAGACAACTTGTCAGGATCCATGGAGAACCCTGCAAAGGAGATAACATAACCTAGGAAGGTTACTTAAGTCTGATGGAACTCACATTTCTCAAGTTTACAAAACAGGCCGTTCTCACGTAGTCTCTGAAGAACCCGAGTAACATCAGAACAATGAGCCTGAAGTGTGGGTGAGTGTATGAGGATGTCGTCTAAATACACCACAACACACTGTTGCAACATATCTCATAGGACATCATTAATAAATTCCTGAAAAACAGCAGTATTACATAGGCCAAAGGGCATTACAAGATACTAATATTGCCCGCTCCTGGTGTTAAATGCTGTTTTCCATTCATGGCCCTCCTTGATCCTAACAAGATTGTACGCTCCTCTCAAATCAAGTTTAGAAAAGACCGTAGCTCCCTTGAGGCGGTCAAAGAGTTCCGAAATGAGCGGAATAGGGTAAGCATTCTTAATGGCAAGACAGTTAAGACCCCTATAATCAATGCATGGTCTTAACTCATCATCGTTTTATTTCATAAAGAAGCAGCCAGCCCCTGCAGGAGAGCAGGATTTGTGGATGATCCCCCGCAACAGAGCATCAGCAACATACTCCTCCATAGCACAATTCTCTGCAACAGACAGAGGGTAAACTTGGCCCCGAGGAGGAATGGCTACAGGTTGCAGGTCTATGGCACAATCGTAAGGCTGGTGAGGAGGCAACGTACTGGCATGCACCTTGCCAAAAACATCTAGGAACTCTCGGTACTCCTCTGGTAATTGAGATACTGAAGAAGTGCACGAGACTTTGACTGGTTTCCGAAGACAAGTGGAAATACATTGCGGAGACCACGACAAAATTTCAGACCTGTGCCAGTCGAGACTGGGATTGTGCTTTTGGAGCCAGGTATAACCCAGAACAACTGGAAAATGCAGAGAATTTATCACCTGGAACTGGAGGGTTTCAAAATGGAGAGCCCCAACAGCCGTGGGGACGAGGATAAACCACCCTAGGTCTGCCCCCGACAGGACCTTAGGTGTGAGCGCTTCCCGGCTGTGTAGGACAAGACTTCAAAAGGTGGCCCTGTAACCCAAAATAGAGGCAGAGCCCCTCCCTCCTCCTAAAGGCCCTCTCCACCATGGAGAGACGCGTGAATCCCAACTGCATTGGCTCAGCAGTACCTGGTGACTCGGGACCAGGAGGCATTGGAGGAGAGGGAGGCATGGGTGGGAACGAACACGTAGGAGACAACGGAACAGGAGGCTTCTGCAAGCGCTCCTTGAAAGAGGGCTTCTCTCTGAGTCTGATGTCAATTAGGATAAAAAAAGACACCAATGCCTCGAGATCCTCTGGTAAATCTCTGGCATAAATTTCGTCTTTAATCGCATCAGAGAGCCCATGAAAGAAGGCAGCAACAAGGGCTTCATTGTTCCAACCTACCCCTGCGGCAAGTGTACAGAACTCAATGGCATACTGAGCAACAGATTTTGCTGAATGGACATGAGTCGTTTAGCAGCAGAGGAGGAGCGAGACAGAACATCAAATACCCTTCAAAAGGAGGTCACAAATTCAGGGTAATTTAAAATCACAGGTTTATTAGTCTCCCACAAGGGATTAGCCCAGGCAAGAGCTGTGTTAGAGAGTAACGAGATGAGAAATCCCACCTTAGCTCTGTCAGAGGGAAACGCCTGAGGTAACATCTCACAGTAATTGCCCACCTGGTTCAAAAACCCTCTGCACTGAATAGGATCACCTCCATATCGCTGAGGTTGAGGTGCAGAACCGTACATGCTCTTGGTAGGACTAGGTGCAGCAGTGGAAACAGGAGCAGCCATAACTTGCGGGACACTTTGGTCCAAATGTGCAGTGCGAGTCAGCAGGGTTTGCAGGGCTAGTGCAAATTGATCCAAGTGGTGATCCTGTTCATCCATCCTGGAAATGATGGTAGGTAAAGGTGGATTATTAGCACCATCAGGATTCATGGCCCTTGCGTAATGTCAGGGTGCCAGGAATCAGACTGAGATGAGAAGTGCAAAAATAATCACACCTTTATTAATAGCAAAAAATAATAAAAAGTCCACAAGTCAAATAATAAGCCAGGAGTCAAAACCAGAGCTGGTAGACAGACGAGCTGAGTCAGGAGCCAAAGCGAGTTGTCAGACGAGCCGGAAACAGGAACAAGGAGAACAGCAGAGTCAGGAACAAGCCAAGGATCAGGAACCAGGAGGGACGTCAGACAGCCAGGTAATACACAGGAACTGGAACTCACAAACAGGTCTGAGACAACGCAAGGGCAAAGCATACTGAACAGAGGCCCTTTAAATAATAAGTAATGACATCACAATTCTGAGACTACAACCTGTCTCACATGGATGATGTACACCAGTCTGGCCATAAAAGGGCGTGCAGGAAATGAGCAGCATCACACACTATGCACCAGAGTCAGCAAGAGAGATGAGTAAAATGGCTGCCAGCAGCACATGGCAAACAAAGCAGGGAAAAAACCCTGACAGAGATACAATATAAAAAACGAGATTCAATATAAAAAAGAACATAAAATAGCAATCTGAGCTCAGATGTACATAATTGACCTTACAGAGCCCTGAAAACCAAATAAGATATATGGAGGGGACGTCCCAAAAAAGCAAAAAAATGTCCCAAAATGAGATGAAAAACAAATAGTCCCAAATGGGTGTCAGATGTTATACAGTCCAGGAGTTTGAAATGCTTGGAAAAAGCCTTCAGTTCCAGAGCTAGCCAGGGGCACTTGGAAATACCTGTAAAAAGAAAAAGCAAACAGATGCACAAAAACTTAAAGTTCTAACTGGGCTAAAAGAAAAAGTGCTCACCATATATAAGTAGAAACTCGGGCTGGTTTGTCACAAGGTCAACGTATTTCGGCCTTCTGAAAGGCCTTTATCAAGACAATACAAGCTTTGTGTAATGGTTAGTTATTTAAAGGCTTTTCTAGCCAATCAGAAAAAGGGGTTGTGCGCCAAAAGATACATATAGACAAGAGCTTATCGGAACCTAAAGGAGTACTTCCGGGTCAAATCCTAAAGTGTATTGTACACTGTATTACTAACTTTGGAAATGATAAAGTGGTTTCAAAGTGCAAAGTCATGTGACTTATAACTCAGTGTAGATGGAGTTTTATACCACCATCTTTGTTAAGGGCAAAGTTAAAGTATAAAGGGCAATGGTGAATTATCAAGTGGTTATCAATATGTTTTCTACATAAAGGGAAACAGTGTCTCAGATCGCCATTTTGATTAAGGTCAAAAGTGAATTTTTAAATGATAGCCAGTATTTAATATTGACTGAAGTAGTGATTACATATGCTTATTCAATGGAGCTACATTCTGCATATAATGGATACACTATATGTTATATATAGTTTGATACAAAAGTGACTTGATACATAACCCATGTCGTTTCAGTGAAAAAATGTCATGTGATTCATGACGGCATTCTATATTGCCATCTTGGTAAAGGGCAAAGGTGCGTGAGTGGTAGTTAGTACAAGTTTTACTAAATAGTTACATTACATGAACAAAATAAAGTGATCTATAATCAATTACATGGTGCAAATAATAAGACAAAATATAAAGAAATAAAGAAATAACGTCAATATATTATCTGCATAGAATGATACGTAGACGTTAAGAAACGTTAATTACACAAACAGATTTGTTAGTTACATACAGTATCTCACAAAAGTGAGTACACCCCGCACATTTTTGTAAATATTTTATTATATCTTTTCATGTGACAACACTGAAGAAATTACACTTTGCTACAATGTAAAGTAGTCAGTGTACAGCCTGTATAACAGTGTAAATTTGCTGTCCCCTCAGAATAACTCAACACACAGCCATTAATGTCTAAACCGTACAGTATATATACAATGAAAAAGCTAACTAGAGGCATTGTAAATCCATATAGTTAGCGGTATCAATGGTTCAGATAGCCTAGATAACCTATTAGGGATAATGGGAATGTGTATATGAACAACATTTATAGACAACATTTATAAAAATATATATAAAATATATTGTGCTTTATATTGTATCATATATAAAATATATCGTACTCTTTTTTGTTTCATGTTGTTGAGAGCTATATATGTACACACTTCCTATTAGCCCACTGGTTCCTTGTATAAACAGTCTCTCTTTGTGTACAGCACCAGCCTTATATATTACCCTGATATAGTCCTACCACTACAAATGGTAATATTGGACTAAAATTCACACCATTTTAGGCAACAACATATGTAGTGCCAACGTTGTTTCTCTTTTCTCTCTTATACCTAGCATATACTGTTGCTCCAACAGTTTCCCGCAACGAAAGAGCACACCCTTGTCTTATATATATCTGTGGAGATTTATTGTACAATCCAAACAACCTTTGAAAAATGGCTGATAAATAAAGATCGAACTGAAAGACAATCTAAAAGGAATGTAGATTTAGATAATATGTTCAAATACAATGCAACTGAAACAACTATGTCTGCACCTTCTCTTGAAGCTGCCCTTAAAGAGGTTCATAAGAACATGTTTAAACAAGAAAAGGTGTGGTGGGACCAAAACTTTTTTGACAAGTATATCGAACCTAAACTGATACCCGAGGTTTGAGGATTCAATTGTTCCCTGCATTTGAGTTTGAGAACCATACCTTAACCAAGGAATGGGAAACAGCTCTCTCAGAATGCTCAGTCAAACTTATGAATATTCTTATTAAGCATGATAAAGATAAATATGACAAATTAGAAATCATAATCCAGGAACAATATAATCAACTCAAAACCTTTGAGACACAAACTGACTTTGAAAAACTATATAAAAACTACCAAAAGGAGTTAGACCAATATATTAAAGAACGTAGAGACACTAAACAGGACAAATTAATCTGATATATCAATGACTATAAAGAGAAAAAAAGTCTACAAATGGAGAAGGAGGAACTTACAGAAGCACCTCTCTTTCCAGGCCAATACTATTCAGAGTGATGTGTCAGACACTGATAGGGAGGATAATGATAACAATGATAATAGTACCTCAGTACCCACCCCATCCACGTCCTCATTTAGTCTGCCTTCCAGAAATAAAATAAATACTTTTTTAGATTCTGGCACACACGAAGAGGCAGAACCTCCCAAACAGGAAAGAGGAAAGAAATACAAATAAAAGACCAACCAGGTCGAGAGGTCACTCCAGGGCATCTCACAGGGGAGGTCGCTCCATGCAGAGGGCAGCCCCTTCTCATAGATGAGACTCAATCACTAAAAGTAATTAACTTTTCGGGTCATGAACTAACATCTGCCCACTTATCTGTGTTTTCCAAAGGTCTGTCATTTTGCCCTACTGGCAATCTAAACAAGTTTGAAGCTATTAAAGATATTCAGTTATTTGTTTGCAAAATAAACCTTAAAAAGTTTTTTTGCCAAAAAAACTGATCCCTCCATATCTGAGGAAGATGCACAAGCCTTATTTGACTTGGAAAGCTTGATGAGTGAGGGGAATCAGGAACCTGCCCAGTGGCGCAAAAATCTAAAATCGAAATCTACCTTTGTTCCAAAATATAATACTTCTCAACAACTTGAAATATTTAATCAAGTAGTCTGTCATGAAATATCCCAGATAAAAACTCGACCCCCACCAAGCAATTTGACCCCGGAAGAGAAATTGGCACTGCAAGACATACAAACTTGGGAGGATGTAATAATAAAGGAAACAAACAAGGGGGCAATATTGTTATCTGGCTCACAGTAATGTATATCAAACAGGTTGAGAAACAATTGAAAAACAAACAATGCTACCAGAGGCTATTTAATAACCCCAGTTAAGCCTTTTCAAGGATCTATAATAAGATTATTAAAGAGGACCATGATAGGGGGATTATCAACTCTGATGAAATTAAATATCTCACTGTTAAAGAACTCAAAGTCACAACATTCTATCTTATCCCTAAAGTACACAAGAACATTGACATCCCTCCAGGTAGACCTATTGTGTCTGGCAACGAGTGCTTATCGGAACGTGACAGCCAGTATGTTGACCATAGGTTTGAGGGAGTTTGTAACAGCACTCCCGTCTTTCGTAAAAGATACTATGGAAGTACTTGAAAGACTTGACAACATCACTGTTAGGAAAGAAACATGGTTGGTAACTGCCTGACGTGGAAGCGCTCTATACATCCATAGCCCATAACAAAGGACTGGAGGCAGTACAATTCTTTTTAGAATAAGGTTCCAAAGATGAAGACACCCATGATCATTTCATTCTTCAACTATTAAAATTTGTACTCAAATACAATTTCTTTACCTTTGCCAACCTATTCTATCTACAGATACAAGGTACGGCGATGGGCACAACTTGTGCACCTACTTACGCCAACCTGGGAGAGACAATGTGTATTTTCAGATACATACACAGATGATACCAACCTAATACTACTCTGGATCCGATACATAGATTATACCCAGGATGACATGGAGACCTTTTTGGGCAAGTTAAATGATAACACGTTGAATATTAAATTAACATATACTATCATCAAAAATAGAGTTCTTGGATCTGACAATTTTCAAAGATGCAGAGGGCAAAATCCATACAGACCTCTTCAGGAAATCTACGGCTACCAATAGCCTATTACACAAAACCAGCGCTCATGCACCAGGCACCACCAAATCTCTACCTGTGGGAGAATTTATCAGAGTAAGGAGAAATTGTAGTGATCTCTCTCTATTTAAGGCGCAGGCGAATGATCTGGAGAAGAGACTATTGGACAGAGTATACAGCAAAAGAGGGATAAAAAAATCCAGATCAAGAGCCCTAAATACCAACAGAACTGACTTACTCAAAAAGAAGAAAAAGAAAGAGAAAGAGGATCATACCAGACTGATACTCACATACAACCCACTAACACATTTAATCACTGACATCATGAACAAACACTGGAACATATTGTTATTGGATCCATATTTAAAATCTATTGTTAGTCATTCTGTTAGAGTGGGGTATAGAAGAACTCAAAACATTAAAAATATGGTCTCCAGCAGCCACTTTCAAGTGGGCAAAACTAAGACCTCTATTGTACCTGGTTCTTTCCCATGTGGGTCTTGTTCTAGCTGTAACTATATCAGAAAGACGGACAGCATTCAAGATCGATTCGGACATACCCACAAAATTAAAAATTATATCAGTTGCACTACCAATAGCATTATATATGCATTGTTTTGTACGTGCTCCAAGATCTATGTCGGCATGACAAGTCGAAAACTACATGTCAGACTTCAAGAACATGTTAGAAGTATTAAAAATGAAAACAAAGATCAAGAAGAGGACAAGACCCTCACCTCAGTTGCTTTACACTTCCTATTGTATCACAATTCCAATACCCTAGAAATTCAATGCCAAGGGAATGAGAAAGTCTCACTAGGCATAAGAGGAGGCAAACTAGAATCTGCCCTCTTGAGGGCAGAATGTAGATGGATGTATCTCTTAGACTGCATCCACCTCAAAGGGCTAAACGAGCAGAATAATTTCTATTGCTTTCTATAATTGGTTTAAAATATAAATTACCAAGTGGTAATCATCATATAGAGATATATATCTCTAGAGGGAGTAGGGGCATAGTAGTCTCTCTCCTGACTCTACCATTTTTTAACTTGCATCGGCATTTCTCCTTTTCCATGTATTAGTTATTTACTGTTAATGCTAACTTGCATTTGGCTGACAAATGGTGTCGCCGTAGTAATAGCCTTACTAATTAATAGGTGTAATTATTGGTTAAACTGATAAATATTGTCACTACTATTTTTTGGAGCCAAAATAAGATACATACCAGCTAGTAATCCTTTGATGTAAATATCCGATATTATTTTACTTCGGCTAAACATTTAAGTATGCTAATGTCTATCTCCTAGCTTGGACTTTCTGCCCTCCTGGGTTTTATTCCCCAGTACTTAATTGACTAGTTACCAATACTCACTTGCCGGTTTTCCGGCTGTAATAACTACCTACTGCTATTTACCTGCATCTAAGGTGCATACAGTTTACGGTGCGCTTCAACACCAGATTGCCTTCTTCAAATATCAACCTGGCAAAGCTATAGTATGACATCAACATCCCTATATTAAGGGGGAATAAAAATATTTCTGTCACATGATTCACACGACACTATTGTGTCACTTGTGGATGCTAGTAGTTACTGAATAGGCGCATCAATTAGTTCTAGTTGTAATATTAAACCATTCCATTATTGCAACTGGCCATCGTATCCGTAGCTCTTCGGAGTAAAATTATGGCATCCCTAGACACATTGTACTAGCAGTCTCACTACATTACACCGTTATATTGTCCCCAAACCGGGGGTTCTATCCTGTTCTCCCTGGCGATATTGTTCAATGCTCTTACTCCAGTATCACACTATAATAATTGATGCACCGTGGGGCAATCTATTATTCTGAATCGTCTAACATACCTAGGCAATTCTGATGCTGGGGTTTCTGAACCAAACCGCAATGGGCACATTAACCATACCACTGTGAAGTTCCTTTACACTTATATACCTTTGGTAATAACATAATTCAGTCTATACAGGCACTATATCATATTTGATAGTCTATGGTATTTATTCCTCACAACGGAATATAATCAGATAGTGTTACACCCTACGGCAGGAGTGGTTTTCTTACCCTCTCAACCCAGTGATTTGGTACCTATTGACAGTCCATGTTATGTAGTAGTGTATGTGTCAGTGCTATTTCCTATGCACATTGTTAACCTGTGACCAATACTTACACCTTACCTGTTTACAGTAAATACATGATTTAGAAGTATAGGTGGACTTGCCCTTGTGTTTTTATGTTAATATTTCTTTTTATTAGATTTCATTAATAAAAGTTAAGTTTTAACCCCTCCACTCCGGGAATCTCTCATTGTTATATTTCTCCACTTATGATATTGTAATCTTTTTTGTTTCATGTTGTTGAGTGCTATATATCTACACACTTCCTATTAGCCCACTGTTTCCTTGTGTAAACAGTCTCTCTTTGTGTACAGCACCCGCCTTATATATTACCCTGATATAGTCCTACCACTACAAATAGTAATATTGGACTTGAATTCACACCATTTTAGGCAACAACATATGTAGTGCCATTGTGGTTTCTCTTTTCTCTCTTATGTTTAAATGCTACTCTTTCATACTGGTGATCTAACATTTGATCACAATGTCTCATTAACCTTTTAGATACCAGAGAGGGTTGCAGCTGTCTAGCAATGGCCATCATATGCCTGTCTCATCTGTTTGTCATGTGTTTGTCATACAATCCTGACGTGTGAAGTTGCGCTGGGATGATGACAATGTCAGCTTGTGCTGAAAAGGATACAGTCTGCAGCTTGATGCAGAATCCATTGTGCATCAAAGATGAAGCTTGTTCTAGTGAATAAGCTAAGTGCTCCTGCACTAGATAAAGATCATGCTGGAAATGGTGTCAAGAAAGGCCCAGAAAACTATAAATTGTTAGCAAGACCAGCACTCAGTACTTGGTTAATTTTTAATGATGATCCTGGACTCCTGGCATCTGACTTTGGCTTGTCTCTGATCTGAGCACATAAACTATCCTCTGTACATCTGAATTCTAAGAATAATGAAGGTAACTGCTTTTTTTCTTTACATACAGTGACCTCTGTTATCCAAGTGGTTTAACTGTATCCCAAAATCCTAACTACAAACATGTCAGCATGACAAAAGAGGAAGAGATTGAGGTGGCTTAATTATGAAATGTATTCCTATTTAATTGCCACTTAATTTTTCTGAAGAATCTAACTTGAATCTCCACAATGCAGATCTTTCAAATTGAATCAGCATATCAGCATAATCAAACATCTGTTTTCCAACCACAGCCAATTATGTTATAATTTGTACATATTGATCCAATCCTGCAGTGGAAGAGTGTAAGCCTGTTCCCCTTCTTGCCCTTTCTGTTCACCGTTTAGTGGCATAATCATGCTGTCCTCTTTCTGGCTAACGTATTCTGTGCTATTGTCAAACAGGAAGAATTACTTGACTATTTGCTTTCCTTTAAAAAGTGTTTTGCAAACAAACTCAGTTGGGAAATTCTCCATAGAATCTAACACTTACAGAATGTTCTGTAGAGGGCTTCAAAACAAGCCCACCAGGGTGTTTCCTACAAAAAATACTTCCAGAAACACAATTTTTTTCTTCTTTACCTGTCTCCTTGTTTTGTGTAGATGACTGGACATGTAAAAACGCATTGCAGATATCCACTCAGAGGTTTGCAGTTTTATTGTATGGAATAGGTATATACAGCATCCCCAAAACATTGTTAGAATGGCTAATTCCCGACTCCTTTTGTACCCTTTTCATGCCACATCAACTCGAACTTCCTTTTAGACTTAGAGTAGCACTGCCACAAAATTATTACACTTTCCCACACACACACAAAATTAAAGTTGCCTTATTGAGAAATCTGAGGGTTGTGCAGTTGCTTTCATAACCACCAGCATCTTCTTCAGTGAACAGAACCAGCATCCGCTGACAACCACCATTTTTTGGCCTTCACCATCCTGTGTCACTCTATTCCTGAATAGCTGTCAAATACCAAACATCATTAAATGTCATGATCACTATAAAGGTGGAGAGCATCTGGGAGCTGACAAAGGCCTATAAAATGGAGCCTGGATATGTTCTGACCTTGCTAAGTAGATAGGTATTCTACCAGCAATAACCTGATACACACTGAAAGAGAATATAGGGAAATTTACCATGGATGTTGCTCACCCTCATCTAACAACTTATTTAATGATTTAGAGAAATAATCAGAGAATGGAGGGCAGGATAATCTCTAAAGTCCATGAAAACATTAGCTATGCCTCCTCATAAGATTAGAGTGCTTCTCCACTCTAGAGCACAGTCTCAGCAGTAGACAAAAAGAAGGCTGTTGGAGAGCAGTAATAGATAACCCCAGTTCCTGGGAGCAAGCAGGACCAGAGCCATATGTGTAGATTAAAGATATATGTTTCCACTGTTACCACCTCACCAGTACTCATAAGGTGTAGCTAATCACCTTCTCAATGGCACACACACAGCCATTTGACCTCCAACTGTAATCAGCTGTGGGCATATTGATTAGCTCAGCATGAAAAGTGCTTTCCTGGAGCATCTGAGTCCCCGGTAGGGCAACTGAAGCAAACAATCAACTATGGGTGCAAGGCAATGTCAAAAAGACAAGGCAGGCACAAGTCAGGAGATGGATACAAGAAAACACCAAAGGCTTTATTATTACCTAGAAGCACAATTAAAGGGACAGTTTACTCAAAAAATGTCTCCCCTTTAATTTGTTCCCAATGATCCACTTTACCTGCTGGAGTGTATTACATTGTTTACAAGTAGCTCCTTTACCCTTATATTGGCATTTGAAATTGTTAATTTAGCATGTGGTATCCCCACCTATTCTGAAAGTTTGTGGCCGCGCGTACCAGCTATAGATAAGCTTTGTAAACACAGCCAGCAGAAGAAATTACACTCCCAGTGTGATAAAGCAGAGATAAGGTAATAAAATGTTGATTTTCCATTGTTCTCTCAAAGTATTGGTGATTGTTTTAAGGACAGATATAAGATAAAGAAGCAGGTATATGTGCACAATGTGATACAGTAATGAGATCTGATTATACCTACAAGCTCAACCTATTTTATTAGGCTGTGGCTTCAAAGCACAAAATCAGAGCTTTAATATACAGAAATAAACCTTAAAAAGCTAATTTTCATACATTTTTTACTCTGCAGTTGGTAAAAAAAGCAATTGTGAACACATTAAGGGAAAAACTATTTTACAGTATACTGTCCCTTTAAGTATTTTATTAAGAAGTGGAAGGTATTTGGTACAACACAGAACCTCTCTGGGGAGACTACCAAGAGGCCCACAGCAACTCTGAAGCGGTTGCAGGAATTTATGACAAAGAGTGGTCATTGTGTGCATGTTACAACAATATCACAAATTCTCCACAAATGTGGCTTGTATGGGAAGGTTGCAAGAAAAAAGCCCCTCCTTAGGAAAGGCCACATGCAGCCATGACTGAGCTTTGCCATAACACACCTAGGAGATTCTGAGGCCACTTGGAAAAAGGTGTTATGGTCAGATGAGAATAAAATTGAATTATTTGGGGGGCGGAGCCAACAGCTAAGGTGATCAGACGTGTGTTTTATGAGCTCCTGGGCCATGCCTAGTTAAAATCACTATTTGAAGAATCGGAATGTGCTAAATCCCTATATAGAAATATATCAGCCGACTTGGGAAAGAAAGACACTTTGCTTGAGCCAATTTGTAGTGTTAACTTTGTGTTTGACACTGCTATTGTAGAGAGCTGATTCATTGTGTGTGGCGGGATACTGGGGCCTACCATAGCCATCATTTGCCTGCAGTCCTATGTTTGAAACTGTACTCAAAATGGAGGAGCCTTCAGAGCTACTTTATGCCTTATTACAGGATCTAGATCGGCAAATTACAGGCTGCTTTATGGATCTGGCAGACACGCTAAATGCCGCAATGAGAGAGGAGACAAGAAAAGTGCCCGGAGACACAGGGAAGGATCCCACACCGGCAGACTCTTTGAAAGCACGTTGTCAATGGCCACTAAGTAGTTTTAACAATGGAGATCTAGTTTACCCATCTCGAGGCCAATATAGCATGCTGACAGCTGATCTTACTACACCCGCCGTGAGTACTGCAGAAACTCCGGTACGGCTCCTAAAGAAGGAAGTGCTGTCGCAATCATCGGTCTCCATACTGTTTTGTTTATGCCCTGAGCCGGGACCTGTCACTACAATTATGCAGAGAAAGCGACTGACCAATGTTTATTTGCTGAGGGGGCTACTGCACATATTACTCCCTGCCAGGGTAGCACTGAGGATAGTAGGTGCAGCCCATAACCTTCTGAAGAATTCAGACGTTGATCCGATGTCAGTGCCGTCACATAGACGGGGAATTGGCTAATGGTTTTTCTTTATGCTATCAGGGTAAAGGAGCCTTTACCTCTCAGACGATTTAGAGTTTCATGATTTATCTATCTATATACTGTGTCCACCTATACTGACTTTAACTATAGGATCCAGCACATAATTTACTTGTTTTGTCTACGGCCAGATCTGCAGGTTACGTCTGAAAGACTATGGTGTCATAAGTCAGTTTGTGACTTTACAGATGGATCAGATGTAATTTGGTGGGACTTTTCACTACACTATTTGTATGCACATCATTAGCGTGTAAGACATCACAGAGGATGTTGCTATCACTTCAGAATGCATATTGAATTTAGTAAGAGCATTAAAATGTCTGCATGTTTGTGGTTGGAAAGATGAGATATTTGTTAAAAGCTACGATATCTTCTAATCAGTCTACATATGTTATCCTACAATAGAGTATATTTGTGCGCACGTTTGCCTTAATAATTACACTGTACCATGCTCATACAAGCTACCACCTTGCCTCTCTTGAAGTACCCCACAATATAGTTTCTAGAGGTCTTACCACACCTCCTCTTATAGGTGTCAGGTTACCTGCTGAGAGTCGTTTACTTAGTAGCCAGTAGATTTTTACATCTTCTAATCATTACTAGGGCTTGCATCTTTATAACTATAACATAGCCGCCCTTGGGTATAGGGCTCATACCTAGAGGGTAGTCCTAATTTTATAAATAGCCCCTGTTTTGAACGAATTAATGTTATGATATTATATCTATATACTGGCGGTAAAAATGTGGGTACGTGGCCATTAATGCAGATCTGAGCTGGTCATCGGCCTGCAGCTCAAAGTGACTTTTGGGTTATCTCACCTAGAATTAAGGATCTTCCTTCTCTTTTGGATGTGCACATCTCCCCCCCCCCCTCCCCCTACTTCAATTTTAAGAGGCATTTCTCTAATGTTGAATGTAGTGCTCCAAGGTGGTAAAACCTACTTAGTTATTTCATATCTATACATTCACTTCCGGGAGGGGGTGACTCTATATTATTTCATTATTGTTCACCCAATATGGTGAATTCTACTGCGGTACTAATCCGCTACCTTCCATATATTTAAGCCAATTTTCCTCTTATGTGACATAAATATGAATAGGTTCTAGAGTAACCTTATATGTTAAGTGAAGAAACATGGTTTATGGTGTCAACTATATTGTGTATTTTATCTCTTTATTATTACTACTATACTTTAATTAGTATTTTGCACCCTACGGGGTAAAAATGTATCTCTCATTTATAATCTTTATTCTACATATGACAGTTGAAAATATCATACTAATGGACAGAACGCTTTGCTAATGAGGTACTATAGTAATATTATGTAAAAAAAAAAAAAAAAAAAATATAAGGTATCACTGTAAATCTTACAATGTATATATCCGAGATATACTGGTGATATAGTAGGATATGCATGTTCTCAATATGTCTAACATGATTTACTATTGATATTAGCCATGTTCATTTTGTAATAACTTGTTTTCTTGTCTATATGTGGCTCTTGTTTGTTTTGCTAATTACCTTAATAAAAATCTTTGATTTAAAAAAAAAAAAAAAAATTGAATTATTTGTCCTTAACGCCAAACGATATATCTGAAGGAAATGCAATACAGCTCACCATCTAAATAACACCATACCTACAGTAAAGCATGGAGGTGGTAATATCCTGTTATGGGGGTGTTTCTCTGCAGCAGGCACTGGAGCACTTGTCAGGATAGAAGGAATATTGGAGGGGGCAAAATACAGTCAAATTCTTGAGAAATATCTGCTGCCCTCTGCCAGGAAGTTGTCAGTGGGAAGAAGGTTTACCTTTCAACATGACAATGACCCAAAACACACAGCAAAAATGATCACACCGTGATTGAATTAGTAAAAGGTGAATATCCTTGCATGGCTTAGTCAGAACCCAGACTTAAACCCCATTGAATATCTGTGAGATGACTTGAAGACTGCAGTCCACAAATGGTCACCATCAAATGTAACTGAACTGGAGCAGTTCTCCAAAGAAGAGTGGGCAAATATTGCACAGTTCAGATGTGCAAAGTTAGTAGAGACATATCCCAACAGATATGTAATTAAAGCAAAAGGTGGTTCAACAAAATACTGACACAAAGGAGTGATCCTTTTTGCAACTCAGTGATTCTGTCTTTAAAGGGACATTCAACACTCCACCTAACATTAATCTATGTTAAAAAACTAAAACTCAAGATCAAGCTGCAACGTGCCCCCTTTCTCTTACTTCCTTCCTTCACCGCTGAATCGTCTACATTATCTTCTATATTTCTGTGCTAATATGGCTGCCTAACTCCCCCCACCGTGACGTATTGAGGTTCTTCTTGAAACTAGATGCCAATGATATCCCATTTCTCGGACTTCAATTCAAAGCGCGTTCACGGGCCTTAGCGCATGCGCGTTAACCTAGGAACCCTAAAAGCGGAACCTTAATAAGCAACTTGGTTTCCGTTCCGCTTAGATTATTCATTGTACTGTATTTCGTTATATTAGGTAATACCCCTAACCGTATAGCGGAACGGAAACCAAGTTGCTTATTAAGGTTCCGCTTTTAGGGTTCCTAGGTTAACGCGCATGCGATAAGGGCCGTGAACGTGCTTTGAATTGCAGTCCGAGGAATGGGATATCATTGGCTGCTCGTTTCAAAAAGAAGCTCAATACGTCACGGTGGGGGGAGTTAGGAAGCCATATTAGCACACAAATTTAGAAGTTATCGTAGACGATTCAACGGTGAAGGAAGGAAGTAAGAGAAAGGGGGCATGTTGCAGCTTGATCTTGAGTTTTAGTTTTTTACATAGATTAATGTTATGTGGAGTGTTGAATGTCCCTTTAATTGTCTTTATTTTTGTCTGACATTTTGGTGTTATATCTTTCACTTAGATGTTATAAGTTGCACTGAGTAATTACAACTGGATAAACAAAAACTGTGTCTGTCTTTATTTCAGGCTGCAAAGCAACAAAATGTGATTATTTTCAAGGGGAGTGATTATTTTCAATACCCACTGTATATACTTTAGTCTGAAAGTATCTCATTTTTGCTGTTTCATTTCAATTACTCTCAGAGTTAAGCAACAAATTTGAATTTCTACCACTCAGAACCATTTACAGCCATCCTCTTAACAAGAATAATAATACAGCTGGAACACAATAGTTTCAGTGACTTTGATAGTATCAGCTTCATTCAGTCTGCACGTACACATACCGTATTGGATTCATGCACAATCTTTGGATAACTCCCAAGCTTCTAATTGAGGTTCCAATCAAGCTGTATACTTTGCATAATTCCTCGCTAGCTTTTCATCAATGAGCCTGTTGTATTTAGAATTTGGATCAAATTTGCATTCACTTTCCTTGTTGGTCTGTGAGCAGACACAAAAATAGAACGTTATTTCTTGGTTCTGTGGCTCTGTCTAATAATGATTATCCTAAAAAAAAGACAACTTCCCAGAGAAGATAAGAAAATGTGCTATTTAAACCTCTTATGTATCTGTGTCCAACAAAGAACTGTATCAAAGAAATGGATTTGTTAAATTTATCTTACCCATTTAGGGTAGTGAATATCCTCACCAGGCTAAAGTTTACTTGAGATATCTGTAAGATACATTTAGGAAGAACCGTTACAATAATGGCAATGTAATTATATGTGTTATTTTTTAAAAAATTTTAAAAGACTGCTTCTAATGCAGATATACTTTACATTGGTACTGATGGTTTGTTTTGTTTTGTTAACAGGAAGAATTTATGAATAAGCTTGATCATGTGCTAATTAGTCTTTATACACTGGCAGTATTAGGTATTCTGTCTTAATGCCATGCATTTAGCATTGTATAGTATTTAACAATGGGGTATTGTACAGAGAATCAAGCTTTTTACCTCCCTAACAGAGAACATGTAAATGCTCTATACCACAATCTACTTAGTTTTACTTTTTTTTCCTTTTGGTTGATCTGTGTGCATTTTCTAACAGGGCAAAACACAAAAAAATATTTATATCATGCACATGACTTTAAACAAATATCTTTTGCATAATGGTAAACTCTCCTCTCCCCTTTATAAAAACAGATCTATGTCTTAGAATTAATGTTCAATTTCCATACCATCAAGTTCAGACACTTGAGAACCAGGTGGAAAGGCAAATGTAGGAATATGAGACCTAGCCCCAGGGACAGAGGAAAAAGAAGGCAACTGAACATCTGTACTAGATTTGGATTCCAAATCCTGTAAAGTTACAGAAGGATTACTAAAATCACTAATTTTCTTTTTAGGCTCAGCTTGAAAACCATTCTGAGTAGACGTACCATCTGACTGATACACAGGCTGAAACAACAAGGAAAGTAGCAGAACAACTACTAATAATATGTAAGCAGGGTCGGCTCTAAGGGGGGGCATTGGGGGGCAATGCCCCCCCAAATGGAATTCTGTGCCCCCCAGGGCAAAAGAAGTGATTTTTTACAAAAAAAATATTTTTTTATTTTTTTTAGCAGCCACTGGACCCTGGAGATCCACCACTGGAGGGCCCAGTTTATCTCTTTACTCTCCTCTATTTACAACCAGATAACAAGTAAAGTTGCATTTCCCTGCTGGTGCGATCACAGTTAACCTAGGGCTTGCAATGCCCCTCCTCCTTCTAGCCCACTTACTACAGAGCTGAAGTGAGATGATGACATCATCAGACCTCTGCAGGAAGTGCTGGGAGAAGCTAACAGTCAGTGAGAGGGATGGCAGAAGTAATTTTGTGAAAACACAGCCGTATAACAAATGTGTGTGTGAAAGTAGTATCCCTTCCCTATTGTGCTTTATATCCTGGCAGCCACAGATAAAGAAGCAAATTGGGAATTCCTTGGTTTCCCCACTGCAGGTCACACAAAACAAGTGTGCATTGTGCCTGCTTTATCTGCAGTGATCAGTGTAAAATGTGTTTCAGATTATAGGTGCTCAAATACACACACTTCAAATGTAGCTGTGGGACAATGAGTGAAATAGCTTTATGTTTATTTACATGTTTCAAAACATCTCCTATTTTTCCATTTGTCCCCAAGGTTGTTTTATTTTATATATATATATATATATATATATATATATATACACACACAATACACACACTGTGTGTATATACATATATACCGTGTGTGTGTATATATATATATATATGTGTGTGTGTATGTATATATATATATATATATATATATATATATATAATTTGTGTGTATATACATACTGTATATACTGTGTGTGTGCTGGTAAATATCATTAATAATATCTGTACAAGTAATGTACTGCTTGGCACTCAAACTTATTGTCACGTAAAAGCTTATTTGATCATTAGTAGGGTCATTGGTAGAGCTACACATGCAAACAGTGTCCACTGGCTGTGTCATATGTGGGAGACATTCCTGAGATATGACAAATGTAACCCCTGCACTGCCATACATTTGGTAAATGTAACTGCTGCGGCACTGCCATACATCTTATAAATGTAACCCCTATACTCCTTGATATATGACACATGTAACCGCTGCACTTCCAGAAATATAAACAAATCTAACTCCTGCACAGCCAGAGATCTGATAAATGTAACCCCTGGAATGCCACAGTAGGTCTGCTCTTATTTTGACTCTCATACATGCTTTTTAAATGCGTGCCCCCTCATGAAAAAAAAATAACCCCCATTTTCATTCGTCCTGGAGCCGACCCTGTATGTAAGGGACCCTGAACCTTATCAAGTGCCTGAGAAGTTTGTTCAATATCTGTTTGAAAAGATGCTGCAGTAGAAACCACTCCTCTAGATGACAAAACTAAGGACTGTAAAAATTCAGTTTCCAGAAGATTATCCTTAGAATGAGAACAACCAAAGCTAGATAACAACTTTTCTTTAGCTAAGAGGGAATTCAAAACAATACCCTCATGACCAGGAAACTGAGAGCTCCCGTCAGATAGATGACATAAGCCACTACTGTGACCCTACAAGTGGAAAAGAAACTTTCTTTTTAACAGTGGCTAAACCTACAGGGAGTGCAGAATTATTAGGCAAGTTGTATTTTTGAGGATTAATTTTATTATTGAACAACAACCATGTTCTCAATGAACCCAAAAAACTCATTAATATCAAAGCTGAATATTTTTGGAAGTAGTTTTTAGTTTGTTTTTAGTTTTAGCTATTTAAGGGGGATATCTGTGTGTGCAGGTGACTATTACTGTGCATAATTATTAGGCAACTTAACAAAAAACAAATATATACCCATTTCAATTATTTATTTTTACCAGTGAAACCAATATAACATCTCAACATTCACAAATATACATTTCTGACATTCAAAAACAAAACAAAAACAAATCAGTGACCAATATAGCCACCTTTCTTTGCAAGGACACTCAAAAGCCTTCCATCCATGGATTCTGTCAGTGTTTTGATCTGTTCACCATCAACATTGCGTGCAGCAGCAACCACAGCCTCCCAGACACTGTTCAGAGAGGTGTACTGTTTTCCCTCCTTGTAAATCTCACATTTGATGATGGACCACAGGTTCTCAATGGGGTTCAGATCAGGTGAACAAGGAGGCCATGTCATTAGATTTTCTTCTTTTATACCCTTTCTTGCCAGCCACGCTGTGGAGTACTTGTACGCGTGTGATGGAGCATTGTCCTGCATGAAAATCATGTTTTTCTTGAAGGATGCAGACTTCTTCCCGTACCACTGCTTGAAGAAGGTGTCTTCCAGAAACTGGTAGTAGGACTGGGAGTTGAGCTTGACTCCATCCTCAACCTGAAAAGGCCCCACAAGCTCATCTTTGATGATACCAGCCCAAACCAGTACTCCACCTCCACCTTGCTGGCGTCTGAGTCGGACTGGAGCTCTCTGCCCTTTACCAATCCAGCCATGGGCCCATCCATCTGGCCCATCAAGACTCACTCTCATTTCATCAGTCCATAAAACCTTAGAAAAATCAGTCTTGAGATATTTCTTGGCCCAGTCTTGATGTTTCAGCTTGTGTGTCTTGTTCAGTGGTGGTCGTCTTTCAGCCTTTCTTACCTTGGCCATGTCTCTGACTATTGCACACCTTGTGCTTTTGGGCACTCCAGTGATGTTGCAGCTCTGAAATATGGCCAAACTGGTGGCAAGTGGCATCTTGGCAGCTGCACGCTTGACTTTTCTCAGTTCATGGGCAGTTATTTTGCGCCTTGGTTTTTCCACACGCTTCTTGCGACCCTGTTGACTATTTTGAATGAAACGCTTGATTGTTCGATGATCACGCTTCAGAAGCTTTGCAATTTTAAGAGTGCTGCATCCCTCTGCAAGATATCTCACTATTTTTGACTTTTCTGAGCCTGTCAAGTCCTTCTTTTGACCCATTTTGCCAAAGGAAAGGAAGTTGCCTAATAATTATGCACACCTGATATAAGGTGTTGATGTCATTAGACCACACCCCTTCTCATTACAGAGATGCACATCACCTAATATGCTTAATTGGTAGTAGGCTTTCGAGCCTATACAGCTTGGAGTAAGATAACATGCATAAAGAGGATGATGTGGTCAAAATACTAATTTGCCTAATAATTCTGCACTCCCTGTAAAGAGCCTTAAAGATTGCACAGAGATTCAGAATATATATTGGAAACCTCCCCTTTTTTAGAAGAATAAAGGGATTTGAACACAACCCCCTTTTTAGATTCTGCAAAGAAATTGATAGAATTACTGATTTGATTCCTAGTTTCAAGAGACACTAAAACTGAACTTGATCTTTTAAAAGAAAGGTTAGTACATAGTACAGAAGAAACTTCTCTCCAAGAGTTCTTATTCCCAGTTATATCTGATGTTCCTAAAGAAACTTGATTCATAGTCAGAGAATTATGACAGACAGAAAATAAGCCTCTTAAAAGGGACTTAACCTGCCCCCTACCAGAAACTTTGAATCGGGGGCCGCACCTTTATGCATTTTTAGTAGCTGGAGTAGTTTTCTTAGCCTGATTAGACTTATTCCAGTTAGCACTGGGTCTCCAAACTGAACCAGAAGTACTCTGTTTTTGATCATAGGAAACTTCACTCATTTGTTCCTTTTTATGGTGAGAGGAACGGAAATGGTTATAGGAATATATTTACCCTTAGATTTTTTATCCTGAGGTAGACAGTAGAAATAATAGAATCTAACTCTGAACCAAACAATTTCTTACCCTAAAAAGAAAGAAATAATCTAGATTTAGACACCATATCAGCAGACCAGGATTTAAGCCATAAAGCTCTCCTAGCAAGAACTGCCAAAGACATACTTTTGACATTAATTTTCATAATATCAAATACAGCATCACAAATAAAAGAATTAGCATTCTTAAGTAAACTTAAAAGATTGTCACAAACAGTCTTCTTAAAACATTGTTCAGAAAGACTGAATAACCAATAAGTAGAAGCAGCAGCCACATCAGATTTAGAAATGGCTGGCCTAAATAAATGACATGCTTGAAAAAAAGCCCTTCTGTAAAAGGACACTAACTTTCTATCTAGAGGGTATTTAAAAGAAGTACTATCTTCCAGAGGAATAGTATTACGCTTACCCAAAGTGGAAATAGTCCCATCAACTTTAGGAACTGTTTCCCATAACTCAATATTAGCTGCTGGCAAAGGATATAACTTCTTAAACCTTGCAGAAGTGTTAAATCAATTTCCAGGCTTAGACCATTACTTAGAAATCATGTCAGAGTGGATAGCATCAGTAATGGAAAAATACTTCAGGGAGTTTAACAACAGTCTTAAAGACTGAATTTAAATTAATACAAGGTTTGTCTTTAGAAGATTTAGCTTTCTCCTGTAATGAAGAAACAGAAGGAGCATTATTACCCACAGAAACATTAGATTGGTGTGATTGAATTAACAAATTCAAACATGAGTCACATAAAGGAGCTGAAGAAGGTAATATCTGCTATTCGTAGAAATGTGATCTGGGGACTCAGTTTCTAGGGTAGAAATAGAAACAGAATCAGAAGTCTCCATAATTGCATTAAATAATGCATGAAGCACTATAACCTACCAAAAAAGCTCTTGAGAAATGGAAAAACCTACCCCTCCTAAGTAGCTTAAAGGGACACTGAACCCAATTTTTTTCTTTCGTGATTCATATAGAGCATGAAATTGTAAGCAACTTTCTAATTTACTCCTTTTATCAAATTTTCTTCATTCTCTTGGAATCTTTATTTGAAATGCAAGAATGTAAGTTTTACCATGGTAAGCAGTTAAAATAAACAACAAATAAACAACAAGGAGAGACAAAGCTACTCCTGTCGGACCCCTGACGCGCATTTCACAAAGAACGCTTCCTCAGAGGGGGTGACCCCCTCTGAGGAAGCGTTCTTTGTGAAACGCGCATCAGGGGTCCGACAGGAGTAGCTTTGTCTCTCCTTGTTGTCTATTTTAACTGCTTAACATGGTTAAATATTAGCTAACCAATATACCATTACTATTTACTTCAGCCTTACAGTTGCATCCTAAGTATAATTATAAGCTTAATCTAGCCCTCGGACTGTAAGGGCTTAGTTTATTTAACTTCATTTTTAACTGTTGGCTGATCATTATTCATGAGTATTTTTGCGGTAAATTTATATTCAAGACTAACCTGGTTCAAGTGTTTTTAAAATTTAGCTTAAGCTATTGTATGATTGATTATTCCTGGTTGTGACTGAGATTTTTCTAATAAAGATAACTATGTATGAATGAAATGGAACTACAATGGAATAATATTTTTCTACTAAATCCAATCAGTTTTCGCTGAGTTAACAGATATATCATATCGTGGAACTAATCCTTCTATACTTAATTGTACACTTTTTTACAATTAGTTTAGCTAGTTGTTATGTTATGTTTGTTTAGTCTCCATGACAGGTAATAATTCTAGTGGTACTCTAAAGTTACAAATTTATTATACAAGCATAGTTATACTAAGAAATTACCTGCTATTATATAACTCCGCTACCCCCAATCCCTTTCTTTTGTGTCCTAAATGATTGGTGGATAAATTAATCCACCAATAAAAAAGTGCTGTCCAGAGTCCTGAACCAAAAAAAAAAAAAAAAAAAAAAGCTTAGATGCCTTCTTTTTCAAATAAAGATAGCAAGAGAACGAAGAAAAATTCAAAATACACTAAAAACCCTTCTCTCTGAAAAAACTCATGCACATCTTCATTCTTTATTCTTTGGAGGCAAAGAAAAGACTGAGGTATGTGTGAAGTGGGAGGGGTTATATAGAGCTCTTGGGGTATGGGAATCTTTGCCTCCTCCTAGTGGTAGGGAAGGTAATTCCCAGGAATAATGGATCATGGACTCTCACCACCTGTATGAAATAACATAATTTATGTAAGAACTAACCTGATAAATTAATTTCTTTCATATTGGCAAGAGTCCTTGAGCTAGTGACGTATGGGATATACATTCCTACAGGAGGGTGCAAAGTTTCCCAAACCTCAAATGCCTATAAATATACCTCCCACTACACCCAAAACTCAGTTTAATGAATAGCCAAGTAGTGAGGTGATAACAAAAAGGAGTAAAAAAGCATACAAAAAGAGGAACTGGAAATATAATTGTGCTTTTATACAAAAAAAAAACATAACCACCATAAAAAGGGTGGGCCTCATGAAATCTTGCCAATATGAAATAAATTAATTTATCAGGTAAGTTCTTAAATAAATTATGTTTTCTTTCATGTAATTGGCAAGAGTCCATGAGCTAGTAACGTATGGGATAGAAATACCCAAGATGTGGAAGTCCACAGAAGAGTCAATAGAGAGGGAGGGATAAAATAACAGCTATTTCTACTGAGAAATTTAATCCACACAATAATTAAGCTTTTCTTTTAAAAAAAATTAAATCAAAAGCAGTAGAATCAAACTGAGACAGCTGCCTGAAGAACTTTTCTATCAAAGACTGCTTCAGAAGAAGCAAAATATATCAAATGTAAAGCTCGTGGGATACTCCTCTATAAGACCAAACTCAGCCAGTAGTCTTGTTATCCCGGCGTCGAACCGGAATGATAGGGAATATCCTAGAGCAGAGAAAGTTAATGAGATGAGAAAGGCGGCACTCACCACAGGCAGGACAGTCCTCAGCAGCAACAGCAGAGCAGTCCAAGGATGAACCACTAGAATGGTCAAGCAGGAAGGGTCTGGCAACAGAAAAGCAGTCCAAGGACAAACCACTAGAATAGTCAGGCAGGCAGGGTTTGGCAACAGTAAAGCAATCCAAGGGCACACCACTAGAATAGTCAGACAGGCAGGGTTTGGGAACAGTAGAAACAGTAGAACAGTCCAGTAGAGTAAGGGTTAAGGCAGGTAGAATAATCAGACAGGCAGGTTCAGCAACAGCAATTAATCCAGCAGTTTAAGGGTTAAGGCAGGTGGAGTAGTAAGGCAGGCAGGTTCAGTAACGATATGAGGCACAAGAAAGAACGATCTGTCACACCCAGGAGCACACAAAGTAACACCTATACTTGGGCAGTGACAGATCGTTCTTCAAAGATTTAAATAGGTGCAGATTTGTGCAACTTAGATCCACCCGGCATCCGGAGCGTGCGGCGATGACGTCAGCACCGTACGCATCCGGAGCCGACACTGCCCCTGACAACAAACAGGGAAAGAGACGCTGCGCCCCTAACAATGGCTAGAGCGGCATGACATAGCCTCCCTCTCAAGGGTTCCCTCCAGGAACCAGAGTCCGCCTCAAAGGATGAGCAGCATGGAATCTGGAGACCAGAGATGGAGCATGCACATCACGAGCAGGAACGCAGGAACAATCTGCCACGGAGTAACCCTTCCAATGTATCAGATACTGCAGTTGTCTGTGCCTGTATCTGGAGTCCAGAATCTTAGCTACTTCATATTCAGGGTCACCACAAACCAACAGCGCAGGAGGAGGAGCTCAGAGCCGGGTATATCTATTCTTGATGTAAGGTTTAAGTAGTGAGATGTGGAAGACTGGATCTATGCGTAGGGTTTTTGGCAAGGCCACTTTGTAGGCAACAGGAGACAGTCTTTTCAGGACCTTGTAAGGGCCGACAAACCTAGGCCCCAATTTGTGACAGGGTCGATGTAGACGAATGTGTCGAGTAGAGATCCAAACACGTTCACCCACTGGGATGGCACGTACAGAAGCCCTATGATGATCAGCAAACTTCTTATATCTAGAGACAGCTGAACACAACTGAGAGCGAATACGCTGCCAATGTGTGGTGAATTCAGTGACGTGTCGGTCTGTGGCAGGGACACCAGTGGACTGAGCTGAAAGAGGGAAGACACAAGGTTGATACCCTGCTGCGGCTTGAAATGGAGAACATCGAAGAGAAGAGTGCCAATGAGTGTTTCTTGTCAGCTCAGCTAGTGGTAGCAATTCAGACCAGTTGGTATGGCGAGCGTTGACAAAGACTCTAAGGTAGGCTTCAAGATCCTGGTTTGCTCTCTCAGTTAGTCCATTGGTCTGAGGATGGTAGCCAGAAGACAAGGAAACAGTGGTTCCAATCAACTTACAAAAGGCTCTCCAGAGGGCAGAGACGAACTGTGGACCTCTGTCAGAAACAATATTCACAGGAATGCCATGAAGTCACACCACAAGCAAGAGAAAAAGGGACGACAATTCCTGAGCAGAAGGCAGTTTGGTTAAGGGTACGAAGTGAGCCAGTCTGGAAAAGCGGTCCACCACAACCCAGATAACTGTATGGTGGTTGGAAGAAGGAAGGTCCACAATGAAGTCCATTGTTATCTGTGTCCAGGGTCATTGGTTGGAGCAAGCCAGGAGGCAAGGATCGGGGAGTCTTGTTGGCCGCACAAATTGTGCAGGCTTTCACATAATCCTGAGCATCAGAATTCATAGTAAGCCACCATACATGTTGGGAAAGATGCTTGAAAGTCTTAGTCGAACCAGGATGTCCTGAGAGTTTGCTATCAAGCCCAGGCTAGCACAGGGATGCGTAGGTTCAGAGGTACAAAGAGGATATCAGAGGCCATGAGGCACCAGGAGGTTTACTAGACTGAGCACGTTGCAATCTTGGCAGAAGGGTGGTATTGAGTTGAGCAACCACACAGGAGGGGGTATGATGTTGATAGGAGCTTCTGAGGAATCATGTGAGTGAGGGAACTGACGGGAAAGGGCATCCGCCTTCTTGTTCTTGGTCCCAGGAAGATAAGAGACCACAAAGTTAAAACGAGAAAAGAATAAGGCCTGTCGAGGATTGAGTCGATGAGCAGTCTCTAGGTAAGTCAGATTCTTGTGGTCGGTGAGAATCTGAATAGGATTGGCGGTGCCCTCTAACCAGTGACGCCATTCAGTCAAGACCATCTTAATGTATAAGAGTTCCCGATTACCAACACCATAGTTCCTCTCAGCAGGAGTAAAGCATTTAGAGAAAAAGGCTACAGGGTGTGACTTGGAAGTCAAAGGGTCCCTCTGGGTAAGAGCTGCTCCAGCTCCTATCTCGGAGGCATCAACCTCTAGAGTGAACTGTAGGTCAGGATCAAGATGGCGAAGCACAGGAGCTGAACAAAAAGCCTTTTTTAGACAAGAGAAGGAGTTTATGGCCTCAGGAGGCCAATATTTACAGTCTTTGTACCGTTTTATCAATTCAGTGAGAGGTGCTACTGTTTGAGAAAAGTTCTTTATAAACTTACGGTAATAATTTGAGAATCTCAAGAACCTCTGCAATTCCTTTAAAGAGGTAGGTTGAAGCCATTCTAGTACTGCGGTGAGTTTAGCAGAATCCATGGCAAAACCCTCCTTCGAGATGACATAACAAAGGAATTGGATTTGCTCTTGATCAAACTCACACTATTCTAGCTTGGCTACCAAGGAATTCTCTCTAAGGCGAAGAAGCACCTGTCTCACGTGCCTATGATGCTCCTCTAAAGTGGAAGAGAAAACAAGGATATCAGCCAGATAAACGATGACAGTGCGGTTGAGGAGGTCACGGCAGACATTGTTGACAAATGCCTGGAAGACTGCAGGGGCGTTACACAGCCCAAAGGGTATTAAAAAGGTATTCGTAATGCCCAGATCTTGTGTTAAAGGCAGTCTTCCATTCATGTCCTGGAATGATGCGAATCAGATTGTATGCCCCACGTAAGTCCAATTTGGTGAGAAAGCGGGCAACCTGGAGTGAGTCATACAGTTCGGTGATCAATGATATGGGATAGCAATTCTTGATGGTTATGTTGTTCAAGGCTCTGTAGTCAATGCAGGGTCCGAGCCCACCATCCTTCTTACTGACAAAAAAGAAGCCAGCCCCAGCAGGAGAGGAGGAAGGGCAAATGAACCCTTTAGCTAGGTTCTCTTAGATGTACTCCTCCATGGATTTGGTTTCAGCCTTGGAGAGGGGATAAGTTCTCCCTTTAGGAAGTGGGGCTCCGGGAAAGAGGTCGATCTTGCAGTCATAAGGACGGTGGGGTGGCAGCACATCGGCTGCTTTTTTCTCAAACACATCCGCAAAGTCCATGTATACTGAAGGAAGGTTTGAAGGAGTCTGTATACTGGCTATAGGAATACATGGCAGAGGAATGACTTTAGCAAGGCAGGAGTGGAAACAGAAGGTACCCCAGGAGGCCAGTTGTCCCTCAGCCCAGTCGAACTGTGGATTGTGTACCCGAAGCCAAGGAAGACCAAGGATGACAGGCTGTGCTGGGGAATGAATGACCTCAAACTGCAGCTGTTCAGAGTGGAGGACTCCCACAGTCAGGGTCAGGGGTGCTGACTTAAAATGGATCACTCCCAAACCAAGGGGGGTGCCATCCAGGGTGGTTATTTTGAGACAATGTCTTTTCTGCAGAAGAGGCAAACCAGCTTGAATCATAAAACGGTGATCCAGGTAGTTTCCAGCTGCCCCTGAATCAATGAAGGCTTGAGTGTGGACAGTATTCTGAAGAAAGTTAAGGGTAACAGGTACCAGGATCCGAGAGGAGTGAGGGGATTTTGTTGAGACCATTCTTAGAGGTACCCCAGTGTTATTCCCTAAGCATTGGCTTTTCCCAGCCGAATGTCACAGTCCTTCAGTTGGTGGGTGTTAGATCCACAATAAAAACATAGTCTCAGTCTCCTTCTTCTCTGTCTTTCAGACTCTGAAGGTTTGAAGGAGGAGAGATCCATGGGTTCCTCTACTGAAGTAACTGGAGTAGCTGAAGGGGAATCGGTTGCTGCCGAAACTAGGTGAACAGGAGGACGGGAGGGAAGGACCCTCCTAGTTCTATCTCTCTCAGTTTGCCTTTCCTGAAAGCGAGAGTCCAGATTGATACAAAGCACTATAAAGTCTTCCAAAGAAGAAGGAATATCACGATAAGTGAGTTCATCTTTGATGCGTTCATGGAGACACCTCCTAAAGGCTGCCTTGAGAGCACTGCCATCCCAAGTGGTTTCCAGTGCCAAGGTGCGGAATTCGATGGCAAATTGTGCCACAGTTTTATTGCCTTGGGGGAGATCCAGGAGAGAATATTCCGCAGCAGAGGTACGGCCAGAAATCCCAAACACAGAAGACAAAGCAGAAATGAACTCATCAGCATCATGCAGCAGTGTAGCATTCTGTTCCAAAATGGGAGAGACCCAGGCTAGAGCTTTGTCCTTTAGCAATGAAATGATAAAGGTGACCCTTGACTGATGAGACTGGAAGGTGTAAGGATCATTGCGGAAGTGCAGCCTGCATTGGTTTAGAAAGCCCCTGCAGTCAGTAGTACCTTCATACTTGTCAGGCAAGGTTATCCGGGGTATACTTCCAGAAGCAGAGGAAGAAGTCACAGCACTAGGAGTAGGGGCTGGTGGTGTAGCAACAGGAGCGGCATCCCTTGCTGCAACTAATAAGGAGAGTTGAGCGGTAATAGCCTCTAGCTTGGAATCCATATTCTGCAACTGTGTAGTATGGGTTCCCAACATCTGTCCCTGAAGATAAACAGCTCATGCCACCTCATCTGGCTGCCTGGCCCAAGTATAATGTAACGCTCAAGGGATACTCCTCTATCAGACAAAAACTCAGCCAGTAGTCTTGTTATCCCGACGTCAAGGCAGAATGATAGGGAATATCCCAGAGCAGAGAAAGTTAATGAGATGAGGAAGGCAGCACTCACCACAGGCAGGACAGTCCCCAGCGGCAACAGCAGAGCAGTCCAAGGATGAACCACTAGAATGGTCAGGCAGGCAGGGTCTGGTAACAGTAAAGCAATATAAGGGCACACTACTAGAATAGTAAGGCAGGCAGGGTTTGGCAACAGTAGAACAGTCCAGCAGGGTAAGGGTTAAGGCAGGTAGAGTAGTCAGACAGGCAGGTTCAGCAACAGCAATTAATCCAGCAGTTTAAGGGTTAAGGCAGGTAGAGTAGTCAGGCATGCAGGTTCAGTAACAATATGAGGCACAAGAAAGAACGATCTGTCACACCCAGGAGCACACAAAGTAACACCTATACTTGGGCAGTGACAGATCGTTCTTCAAAGATTTAAATAGGCGCATATTCACGCCACTGAGGTCCGCCTGGCATCCGGAGTGTGCGGCGATGACGTCGGCACCGCACGCATCCGGAGCCGACACTGCCCCTGACAACGGGCAGGGAAGGAAACGCTGTGCCCCTAGCAATGGCTAGAGTGGCACGGCGTGACATCAAAATGGTTAAAACAATAAAAATATGCAAAGAAGACCAAATCACTGATTTGCAAATTTGATCAACTGAAGCTTCATTCTGAAAAAGCCCAAGAAATGGCGACTGAACTTAGTAGAATGAGCTGCAAATCTCTGAGGCGGAGACTGCCCTGCCTCCAAATAAGCCTAAGATCCAAATCATCCTGAAAAAACTGTAAAATCTTAGGAGTTCTAAAAGAATGCCAAGAGAATTTATGAGAAGAACACCAAAAAATATAGGTTTTCCAAACCTGATAATACATGTTCCTTGAAACAGCCTTATAAGGCTGCAACATAGTGATAAAAACCGAGTCAGAGAAACCTCTATGACTAAACACTAATCAATTTCCATACCATCAAATTAGTAATTTGAGTTCCCGATGGAAAAATAGCCCCTAAAACAAGAGGACTGGCCAAAGAGAAAGCAGCCAAGGATGGCAACTGGACATCCGAATAAGATCTACATACCAAACCTGTGAGGCCATGCTAATGCTATCAGAAACACATGACATTGTTCCAATATGATCTTGGAAATGACCCTTGGAAGAAAAAAACAGAGGCGGAAAGATGTAGTCAGGTTGTAAAACCAAAACATTGCTAATGCATCCACCATCTCCGCCTGAGGATCCCTGGACCTGAAAAGGTACCTGGGAAATTGAAAAAACATAACTATATAGAGATACCACTCTCCCGGATGTAAAGACTGATGGCAGAGATAATCCACCTCCCAAATCTCTAAACCTGAAATAAACAATTGTAGAAATTAGACAGGAGATGAATTCCATCTAAGAACGTATTCAAGATACTTCTTAATTGCTAAGGAACTGTGAGTCCCTATTTGATGATCGACATATGTCACAGTCGTGATATTGTCTGTCTGAAAGCAAAAACATCTCCTAAAAGATTCCAAGCCTGAAAGAGCTCTAAAAATAGCACGGAGTTCTAAAATATCGATTGGAAACCTCGCCTCTTGAAGTTTCCAAACCCCTTGTGCTGTCAGAGACCCTCAGACAGCTCCCCAACCTTGAAGACTTGCATCCATTAAGAATACAGTCCAGGAAGGACGAACAAAAGGAGGCCCCCTGAATAAAACGATGATAGACTAATCACCAAAACAGAGAGAGTAGAGTGTTAGGATTTAAGAATATCAAATGTGCTATCTGAAAACAATCCCTGTATCATTGATTCAGTATGCAAAGCAAAAAGAGATCTCAAATAAAAAACGAGCAAAGGGAACCACGCCCGATGCTGCAGTTATGAGACCTAAAACTTCCATGCACATAGCCACTGAAAAAAATGTTCTAGACTGTAAGTTAGACAGACTATTGCCAATTACAATTGACTTTTGTCCGATAAAGACAAAGACATGAACACAGAATCCATCTAAAAACCCAAAAAGAAGTGACCCTTGTCTGAGGAATCATGAAACTCTTAGGTAAATTAAATCCTCTAACCATGTCTTGAAGAAACAAAACTTGGATTCATGAGAGATTCCAATAAAAGAAAAGTCCATATATTTGAATACTGCTCTTTCATATGTACAGTATGTGTTGGGTACTTGTAAAGCACGGCTAATCACCCATAAGGGACTCAAGACGCTGCTCATTTAATTGAACTCGAAGGATGAATGGACCTCACTGGGAATCGAACCTGCAACCCTCAGGTTGCTACAGAACTCAGCTACAGTGCATTAGCATGCTGAGCTAACAGTCTGGCTTTAAAAAAAGAAAAGTTTAAGCTAATACCAAGATACCTTCCAAATAAGGAAGCCTCACAATACCCTACTGTCTAAATACAGAAAGAAGGGCACCAAGAACCTTTGAAAAGATTCATAAAGCTGTCGCTAGACCAAATGGGAAAGCGAGAAATTGGTAAAGCTTATCTAAAAAAGAGAGACTCAGGGGCCTATCTATCAAGCTCCGTATGGAGCTTGAGGGCCCGTATTTCTGGTGAGCCTTCAGGCATATTGCTCTCCGCATTCAGCAATGTCTGTCGGACATGATCTGCTGATCGGATCATGTCGGACAGACACATAATAAATAGGCCCCTCAGAATCCACAAGTGGTCTGAATGAAGTAAAATATGAGGATAAACATCCTGAAAAATGGAGTGGACATGAAATTACCTTGCTGAACAAAAAGGCATAATAGTCCTTATAATCGCCAACTTAAAAGTTGAGACTCTAACAAAACAATATAAAAGTCTTCAGATCCAAGATTGGACTGAATAAACCTTTCTTCTTTGGGACAAAGAATATAATTGAATAGAAACCCAAACCCTGTTCCTGCTAAAAGAACTGGTATAATCACGCCTGAAAAAATTTAAACAGTGTACTGAGAAAGAAAGATTCTTCCCATAGGAGGTATCATTCTAAAAATCTATTCAAACCCTAAGAATAATATAGATTTTGGACTGAGTTCATCCAAAAACAATTTAATCTGCCCCCCACCAGAAGGACTGGTTTGAGAACCGCACCTTCATGCAGACTAATAACTAGTAATTATATAGCGTTTTTTCTCCCAGAAGGATACAAAAAACGCTTTTTTAGTGCTTACACTCGGAGTTAACCAAATTAGCAGCTGATAAAACCAGTTGTTATTATTACCCAAATAAATGGAACACAATAAATTGACCTCAAAAGGCCAAAGGGCTGTATTATCCCTGCCGGGAAATGAATCTATGACCCTTGGATCTAGAACAAGAGTTTGTAGTCAGGAAATTCACTAACTGATCTACATCACCGGACTAAAAGTAGGGCAGAAAAAAACTCTAAACCTCCAAGATAGTGGAGATAATAGAAATCAAACAAATTATTATCCTAACAAGATAGAAATAATAAAATATATTTGAAATCATAATAATAGATATAGTAAACATAATTAAATGAAAACATCTAAAGTAAATAAACAGAGTTATATACTTGGGAATCTGAAACTGCTTATGCTAACTGTTCAACAAAGGTTGAGAGAACAGTAATGTCAGCCACAGATAAAGCTGAGCTTAAAATATAAACAGTACATTAATATGCTCTACTAAGGTTATATTTAAATTCTAAAGAATCCTGAAAATAAGTACCAATTTCCATAGAAACAGTAGTACAGTCCCAAGAGGGAATCAGGATAACCATTCTCTAGAATATAATACAGATAGTAAATTGAATAGGAAAAGACCTCAAGAGCAAAAATGTCAAAAATCCAGATTTTAAAAGAATTATTAACATACAGCTAGATTATGAGTTTTGCGTTATGAGTGAAAAAGCATCATTATGCTTCATAACACTGCTTTTTCCCTAATGCTGGTATGACGAGTCTTGTAGGTATAGGTGTACCACACACCTTTTTAGCCGTCACGCAGCGTCAGTAACACACATTTTAAAAAGACCTTTTTCAATGGGACTTCCATAGCACCGGTTTTATGAGTTTGCCTGGGAGGTCAAAAAGTGAGCGGTACACCCTATACTGACAAGATCTGTACCACCATCTAAAGTCAGTAGTTATGAGTTTTACATTACAAAGCTGTACCATAAAACTCATAATAACTAAAGTGTTACAAAGTACACTAACACCCATAAACTACCTATTAACCCCTAAACCAAGGCCCTCCTACATCGCAAACACTATAATACATTTATTAACCCCTAATCTGCCGCTCCAGACATCGCCGCCACTATTAAAATTGATTAACCCCTATTCTGCCGCTCCCCGACATCATCGCCACTATAATAAACCTATTAACCCCTAAACCGCCGCCCTCCTGCATCGCAAACACTATTTAAATATTATTAACCCCTAATCTGCCGTCCACCCACACCGCCACTTTAATAAACCTCTTAACCACTAAACCGCAAGCCCCCCACAACAAAATATACTAAAATAAATTATTAACCCCTAAACCTCTGACCTCCCACATCACTAACGCTACATAAATATATTAATCCCTAATCCTAACCCTAATGTAACCCTAAGTCTAACCCTAACCCTTACATAACTCCTAACCTATAACTTAAATATAATTCAAATAAATCTAAATAAACCTTACAATTATTAACTAAATAATACCTATTTAAAACTAAATACAAACTTATTTGTGAAATAAAACCTAAGCTAGATACAAAATAACTAATAGTTATATTGTAGCTATCTTAGGTTTTATTTTTATTTCACAGGTAAGTTTGTATTTATTTTAACTAGGTAGCATAGTTAGTAAAAAGTTATTAACTATTTACTAGCTACCTAGTTAAAATAAATACAAAGTTACCTGTAAAATAAAACCTAACCTGCCTTACACTAAAAACTAACATTACAATAAAATAAATTAAATTAAATTATTAAATACAATACAATACAAAAATGTCCCAATCAGCCAATAGAATTAGAGCTCAATCCTATTGGCTGATTGGATCAGCCAATAGGATGAAAGCTCAATACTATTGGCTGATTGCAACAGCCAATAGGATTTTCCCCCCTTTAATTCCTATTGGCTGATAGAAATCTTTCAGCCAATAGGAATGTAAAGGACGCCATCTTGGATGACTTCACTTAAAGGGAACCTTTGGTTTACGCCGACGCCCGTAAGAAGAGGATGCTCCGTGCCGGATGTCTTGAAGATGGACCTGCTCCGCGCCGGATGGATGAAGATAGAAGATGCCGTCTGGATGAAGACTTCTTTCTGCTTGGATGAGGACTTCGCCGGCTGGATGAAGATCAAAGAGGCCTCCTGGATGAAGACTTCTTGCCGCTTGGATGAGGGTGGATGTCCGGACTTCGATAACTGTAAGTGGATCGTCGGGGGTTAGTGTTAGGTTTTTTTAAGGGGTTTTTGGGTGGGTTTTTTTTTTAGCTTAGGGTTTGGGCATGTAAAGAGCTAGATGCTCTTTTCAGTGCAATGGTTATCTTAGGTTTATTTAGATAGGTTTTTATTTGGGGGGTTTGGTTGGGTGGGTGGTGGGTTTTACTGTTGGGAGTGTTTGTATTTTTTTTTTCTTTTACAGGTAAAAGAGTTGATTTCTTTGGGGCAATGCCCCACAAAAGGCCCTTTTAAGGGTCATTGGCAGTTTAGTGTAGGCTAGGGTTTTTTTATTTTGGGGGGCTTTTTTATTTTGATAGGGCTATTAGATTAGTCATTTGTTTTTATTTTTGATAATTTCATTTTTTATTTTTTGTAATTTAGTGGAGGGGGTTTGTAATTTAGAAAATTGTATTTTAATAATTTAATTTATTAATGTTAGATTTTAGTGTAAGGCAGGTTAGGTTTTATTTTACAGGTAACTTTGTATTTATTTTAACTAGGTAGCTAGTAAATAGTTAATAACTATTTACTAACTAGTCTACCTAGTTAAAATAAATACAAACTTACCTGTGAAATAAAAATAAAACTATTAGTTATTTGTTACCTAGCTTAGGTTTTTTTTTTACAGGTAAATATGTATTTAGTTTTAAATAGGAATTATTTAGTTAATAACTGTAAGGTTTATTTAGATTTATTTTAATTATATTTAAGTTAGGGGGTGTTAGGGTTAGGGTAAGATTTAGGCTTATGGTTATGTTAGGGTTAGGTTTAGGGGTTAATAACTTTAGTATAGTGGTGGGGACATTGGGGGCAGCAGATTAGGGGCTAAAAAGTGTAATGTAAGTGGCGGCGATGTTAGGGGCAGCAGATTAGGGATGAATAAGTGTAATGTAGGTGGCGGGTATGTTAGGGGCAGCAGATTAGAAGTTAATAACTGTAATGTAGGTGGTGGCGATGTCGGGGGCAGCAGTTTAGGGGTTAATAACTGTAATGTAGGTGGCGGTGATGTCGGGGGCAGCAGATTAGGGGTTAATAACTGTAATGTAGGTGGCGGCAATGTCGTGGGCAGCGGATTAGGGGTTAATAACTGTATGTAGGTGGCGGCGATGTTAGGGGCAGCAGATTAGGGGTGTTTAGAAGTTGGGTTTATATTAGGGTGTTAGGTTTAAACGTAACTTTTTCTTTCCCCATAGACATCAATGGGGCTGCGTTACGGAGCTTTTGTTTCCATGATCGCAGGTGTTAGGCTTCTTTTTTGCCGGCTCCCCCCATTGATGTCTATGAAGAAATCGTGCACAAGCACATTAAAGCAGCACCTGATTTCAGTGCGGTATGGAGCTCAACGCCAATTATATCGCTCGCACAAGCCTGCTTTTTTAAAACTTGTAATAGCAGCGCTATAGGGAGGTGAAATAACGGCGCTTTTGTGGCAGTCATTAATTTCCCTATAGCGCTCAAAACTCATAATCTAGCTGATAGTTAATAGGAAGACTAGACTCCTAAAAGCTATAAATAACAAAATTTCCTATAGAAAGAACAAAAAATGTTCAAATTAAAAATAAGGAGAATTTTTAACAAACTGTCTGATACTGGATCATTTGAGCTAAAGAAACCTTCATCAGTAGAATAAACTTAAGTATGCTGTCGGTCAGAACAAAATTAATTAAACCTTAACAATTTTGAAAAGACCTCGTAAGTTTACTTAAAGGCATAATAGCAGTCATACAGCTAGATTACGAGTCTTGCGTTATCAGCTGTGCGGTGCTAACAAGCAGTTTTTTCTCACCGCTCACTTACCTGCAGCGCTGGTATTACGGGTATTTACAAACCCGGCGTTAACAGGCAAGAAGTGAGCGTAGAGCAAAATTGAGCTCCATATCGCACTCCAATCCCAGCGCTGCTTAAGTCAGCTGTGAGCTGGTTGTACGTGCTGGGCACAATTTCCCCATAGACATCAATGGGGAGAGCCGGCTGAGAAAAAGTCTAACACCTGCCAAAAAGCAGCGTAAAACTCAGTAACGCAGCCCCATTGATTCCTAAGGGGAAACTACATTTATGTTTACACCTAACACCCTAACATGAACCCCGAGTCTAAACACCCCTAATCTTACATTTATTAACCCCTAATCTGCCGCCCCTGACATCACAGACACCTACATTATACTTATGAACCCCTAATCTGCTGCCCCCAACATCGCCAACACGTACATTATATTTATTAACCCTAATCTCCCTCCCCCAATGTCGCCGCAACCTACCTACATTTATTAACCCCTAATCTGCCGTCCCCAACGTCGCCGCCACTATACTAAATGTATTAACCCCTAAACCTAAGTCTAACCCTAACCCTAACACCCCCTAACTTAAATATAATTTAAATAAATATAAATAAAACCTACTATCATTAACTAAATTATTCCTATTTAAAACTACATACTTAATAATAATCTATAAAATAAACCCTAAACTAGCTACAATATAACTAATAGTTACATTGTATCTAGCTTAGGTTTTATTTTACTTTTACAGGCAAGTTTGTATTTATTTTAACTAGGTAGAATAGTTACTAAATAGGTATTAACTATTTACTAACTACCTAGCTAAAATAAATACAAATTTACCTGTAAAATAAAACCTAACCTAAGTTACAATAACACCTAACACTACACTACAATTAAATAAATTCCCTACATTAAATACAATTAAATAAATTAAATAAAATTAGCTAAATTACAAAAAAAAAACCCCACTAAATTACAGAAAATAAAAAACAAATTACAAGATCTTTAAACTAATTACTCCTAATCTAATAGCCCTATCAAAATAAAAAAAGCCCACCCAAAATAAAAAAAAACCTAGCCTAAACTAAACTACCAATAGCCCTTAAAAGGGCCTTTTGCAGGGCACTGCCCCAAAGAAATCCGCTCTTTTACCTGTAAAAAAATGCAAACAACCCCCCAACAGTAAAACCCACCACCAACACAACCAACCCCCAAATGAAACCCTAACTAAAAGAACCTAAGCTCCCTATTGCCCTGAAAAGGGAATTTGGATGGGCATTTAGCTCTATTGCTGCCCAAAGCCCTAACCTAAAAAAATAAACCCACAAAATACACCCTTAAAAAATCCTAACACTAACCCCCGAAGATTCACTTACCGGGAGAAGTTTTCATCCAAGCGGCAAGATGTTCTCAACTAAGCCGGCAGAAGTGGTCCTCCAGACGGGCAGAAGTCTTCATCCAGGCGGCATCTTCTATCTTCATCCTTCCGATGCGGAGCGGCTCCATCTTCAAGACATCCGGTGTGGAGCATCCTCTTCAATCGACTGCTTCTTCGGAATGAATGTACCTTTAAGTGATGTCATCCAAGATGGCTTCTCTTAGATTCCGATTGGCTGATAGAATTCTATCAGCCAATCGGAATTAAGGCAGAAAATATCCTATTGGCTGATGCAATCAGCCAATAGGATTGAGCTGGCATTCTATTGGCTGTTCCAATCAGCCAATAGATTGCAAGCTCAATCCTATTGGCTGATTGGATCAGCCAATAGGATTGAAGTTCAATCCTATTGGCTGATTGCATCAGCCAAAAGTATTTTTTCTACCTTAATTCCAATTGGCTAATAGCCAATCGGAATCTAAGGGACGCCATCTTGGAGGATATCACTTAAAGGTACATTCATTCCGAAGAAGCCGTCGATTGAAGAGGATGCTCCGTGCCGGATGTCTTGAAGATGGAACCGCTTCGTGTCGGAAGGATGAAGATAGAAGGTGCCGTCTTGATGAAGAATTCTGCCCATCTGGAGGACCACTTCTGCCCATCTGGAGGACCACTTCTGCCGGCTTCGTTGAGGACATCTTGCCGCTTGGATGAAGACTTTTCCCGGTCAGTAAATCTTCGGGGGTTAGTGTTAGGATTTTTTAAGGGTGTATTGGGTGGGTTTATTTTTTAGGTTAGGACTTTGGGCAGCAATAGAGCTAAATGCCCTTTTAAGGGCAATGCCCATCCAAATGCCCTTTTCAGGGCAATGGGGAGCTTAGGTTTTTTTAGTTAGGGTTTTATTTGGGGGGTTGGTTGTGTGGGTGGTGGGTTTTACTGTTGGGGGGGTTGTTTGTATTTTTTTTACAGGTAATAGAGCTGATTTCTTTGGAGCAATGCCCCGCAAAAGTCCCTTTTAAGGGCTATTGGTAGTTTAGTTTAGGCTAGGTTTTTTTTATTTTGGGTGGGCTTTTTTTTATTTTGATAGGTCTATTAGATTAGGTGTAATTAATTTAAAGATCTTGTAATTTGTTTTTAATTTTCTGTAATTTAGTGTTTGTTTTTTTGGTAATTTAGCTAATTTTATTTAATTTATTTAATTGTATTTAATGTAGGGAATTTATTTAATTGTAGTGTAGTGTTAGGTGTTATTGTAACTTAGGTTAGGTTTTATTTTACAGGTCTATGTGTCTTTATTTTAGCTAGGTAGTTATTAAATAGTTAATAAATATTTAGTAACTATTCTACCTAGTTAAAATAAATACAAACTTGCATGTAAAATAAAAATAAACCCTAAGCTAGCTACAATGTAACTATTAGACTTATATTGTAGCTAGCTTAGGGTTTATTTTATAGGTAAGTATTTAGTTTTAAATAGGAATAATTTAGGTAATGATAGTAATTTGTATTTAGATTTATTTAAATCATATTTAAGTTAGGGGGTGTTAGGGTTAGGGTTAAACTTAGGTTTAAAGGGTTAATAAATTTAGAATAGTGGCGGCGATGTTGGGGACGGCAGATTAGGGGTTAATAAATGTAGGTAGGTGGTGGCGATGTTGGGGGCAGCAGATTAGGGTTTAATAAATATAATGTAGGTGGCGGAGCTGTCCGGAGCGGACGATTAGGGGTTAATAAGTATAATATAGGTGGCGGCGATGTTAGGGGCAGCAGATTAGGGGTTAATAATATTTAATTAGTGTTTGCAAGGCTTGAGTGCGGCGGTTTAGGGGTTAATATGTTTATTCTAGTGGCAGCAATGTCGGGAGTGGCAGATTAGGGGTTAATAAATTTATTTTAGTGTTTGCGATGCGGGAAGGCCTCGGTTTAGGGGTTAATAGGTAGTTTATGGGTGTTAGTCTACTTTTTAGCACTTTAGTTATGAGTTTTAAGCTACAGCTTTGTAGTGTAAAACTCATAACTACTGACTTTAAAATGCATTAGGAATCTTGGCGGTAGAGGGTGTACGGCTCACTTTTTTGCCTCCCAGACAGACTCGTAATACCACCGCTATGGAAGTCCCATAGAAAAATTACGAAATTTATGTAAGTTGGTTTGCGGTAAGGCCAAAAAAGTGTGCGGTACATGTATACCTGCAAGACTTGTAATAGTAGCGGGCGTAAAAAAGCAGCGTTAGGACCTGTTAACGCTGCTTTTTTACCTTAACGCACAACTCGTAATCTAGCCGATAACCTTTTATGATATAAGCAACAACATGTGATGTTTGCAGATGAAATCAAGTACATGAACTGAATATGTAAAAAAACAGTAAATGTCATTGTACATGCAGAAACATTGCTAGCATAAAATATGATAAATAAATGTGACATAATTGAGATGAAGAAATAACAACAGCTTAATAATGAAAAGAACACACTTAGGTTTGTAGAATTGTGTTCCAGGGCATCATAGTTTCTACAGTAACATCAGAGTCAGGATCAGAATGAGACATTTTGCAAAATGTAACAAAAAAAAGAAAAATAACATTAGGCAAAACAATCAATTTCCACAATGTAACAGTTTCAGTAGAGGAAAACAAAAGATAGTATTTTTTTTTATTTTTTTTTTAAGTAAAATAAAAAGCAGGCATAATAGCTTTCAAAGTTCATGAAAACAGCGAGCAATAGAGGGAGAGGGGTAAAATAACTAAATTGTGCATTACGCAAAAGGAAGTTAAAAAATGTTGGCACAAAACTAACACCAGGAAATGACACAACTCGCGTCATAACAAACGCGATTTCGCACCAACAACTAGTGTCAACAAAGACGCAGGAAATTACAAGATTTGCGCCATCAAAGGCGCAACTTCGCGCCAAAATTTTTTGACCAAGAATAATGCAATAAAAAACAGCATTTTGCGCCCTCGCGAGCCTAGATTTGCCCGCAAAAAAATTAAAGTGAAATTAGAAAAAGACTGAACCCCAGGTAAGAACAAGGTTTAAATAAACTTCCCAAACATGATTCTTATACTGAAACTGTTTAGACTGCAAAGGAAAATACACATAGACCTGACTCATGGCAAATATAAGTAAAATACATATATTTAAAACTTTATATTAATACGTAATGCGTCAAACCATAGCTGAGAGTGTCTTAAATAATGATACATACTAACCGAAAGACACCCATCCACATATAGCAGATAGCCAAACCAGTACTGAAAACTATCAGCAGTGGTAATGGTAAATAAGAGTATATCGTCGATCTGAAAAGCGAGGTAGGAGATGAATCCCTACGACCGATAACAGAGAACCCTTGAAAAGATTTCCTGTGAGAGAAACCATAAAATCTCTTCTCTCTCCTTGGCCGAGGTTGTCTTCTTTACAGAGGCCACT
The DNA here is from genome assembly GCF_027579735.1 of Bombina bombina. NCBI lineage: Eukaryota > Metazoa > Chordata > Amphibia > Anura > Bombinatoridae > Bombina > Bombina bombina. The sequence continues at coordinate 936,961,682 of NC_069503.1, forward strand.
TTATCCTTTGAACACAAAAAAAACTATGAATATGACACTTTTGGCAGCAAGAAGTTTAATCTTCACTAAATGGTGGGATACCTCGGTCCCCAGTATCTCAGAAATTAAAAACTATATGAAAAAACAATGTATCATTGAACAGCTGGACACAAATTTAACTTCTGAACAAGAAATAACTCTCTTTTTCAAAAAATGGTCCACATTTATCAGAATCTTCCTACCTGAGGAAATAGATAATTTAATATACCCCTTTAGATTTTCAGAAATAGTCCTATTGGATCTTTGGTAGCACTATCCTTCTTCCCCCCCCCCCCCTTTTTTTTCTCCAAATTTTATTTTATTTTGATGATGTACTATTTGTTTGCCTTATTGGTTTGTTTTGTGTTTAAATTGTTACTATGCAACTTATGTTTCAATAAAAATTATTAGAAAAAAAAGTAAAAGGAAAATCATATACCCTATCAGTTAAACGGATAATGTCATGAAGGCTATACAAGGGAATGATTCCCCCTATATATTGTAGTCTTGCACATTGTAAGTTAACCCCTTAAGGACAAGGCCATTTTTCAATTTCTTTCCCTTCAGGACCAAGGCTATTTTTACATTTCTGCTGTGTTTGGGTTTAGCTGTAATTTTCCTCTTACTCATTTACTTTACCCTCACATATTATATACCGTTTTTCTCGCCATTAAATGGACTTTCTAAAGATACCATTATTTTCATCATATCTTCTAATATACTATAAAAAAAATTATAAAATATGAGGAAAAATGGAAAAAAACACACTTTTTCTAACTTTGACCCCCAAAATTAGACATGTGCACGGCTAAAAAATTCGGTTCGTTTTCGGTTCGGATCGATTCGGACTTTTCGAATTTCGTTTCGGATCGAATCGGATTCGGCAAAATTTGAATAAATTCGTTTCGGATTTATTCGGATCCGAGTAAATTCGTTTCGGATTTATTCGGATTCGGCTGAATTCGGTTCTATTCCGTTCCGAAATTCGGTATGTTTTTAGTACACTAACACCCATTTAGTACACTAAGTCACTAACACCCATAAACTACCTATGAACCACTAAACCGAGGCCCCCCCACATCGCAAACCCTATAATAACATTATTTAACCCCTAATCTGCCGATCGGATATCGCCGCCGCCTACATTATAGCTATTAACCCCTAATCTGCTGTCCCTAACACCGCCGACCCCTACATTATAGTTATTAACCCCTAATCTGCCTCCCCCAACGTCGCCGCAATCTAACTACAAGTATTAACCCCTAATCTGCCGACCCGATATCGCCGCCGCCTACATTATAGCTATTAACCCCTAATCTGCTGTGCCTAACACCGCCGACCCCTACATTATAGTTATTAACCCCTAATCTGCCCCCCCCCAATGTCGCCGCAATCTAACTACAAGTATTAACCCCTAATCTGCCGACCCGATATCGCCGCCGCCTACATTATAGCTATTAACCCCTAATCTGCTGTCCCTAACACCGCCGACCCCTACATTATAGTTATTAACCCCTAATCTGCCTCCCCCAACGTCGCCGCAATCTAACTACAAGTATTAACCCCTAATCTGCCGACCCGATATCGCCGCCGCCTACATTATAACTATTAACCCCTAATCTGCTGTCCCTAACACCGCCGACCCCTACATTATAGTTATTAACCCCTAATCTGCCCCCCCCCAACGTCGCCGCAATCTAACTACAAGTATTAACCCCTAATCTGCCGACCCGATATCGCCGCCGCCTACATTATAACTATTAACCCCTAATCTGGTGTCCCTAACACCGCCGACCCCTACATTATAGTTATTAACCCCTAATCTGCCTCCCCCCAACGTCGCCACAATCTAACTACAAGTATTAACCCCTAATCTGCCGACCGCAAATCGCTGCCACTATAATAAATGTATTAACCCCTAAACCGCCGCACTCCCGCCTCGCAAACACTATAATACATTTTATTAACCCCTAATCTGCCCTCCCTAACATCGCCGCCACCTACCTACAATTATTAACCCCTAATCTCCCGCCCCCAACGTCGCCGCTACTATAATAAGGTTATTAACCCCTAAACCTAAGTCTAACCCTAACACTAACACCCCCTAACTTAAATATAATTTAAATAAAACGAAATAAGTTTACTATAGTTAAATAAATGAATCCTATTTAAAACTAAAGACTTACCTGTAAAATAAACCCTAAGATAGCTGCAATATAACTAATAGTTACATTGTAGCTATTTTAGGATTTATTTTTATTTTACAGGCAACTTTGTATTTATTTTAACTAGGTACAATAGTTATTAAATAGTTAATAACTATTTAATAACTACCTAGCTAAAATAAATACAAATTTACCTGTAAAATAAATCCTAACCTAAGTTACAATTACACCTAACACTACACTATCATTAAATTAACTAAATAAATGAATCATATTTAAAACAAAATACTTACCTGTAAAATAAACCCTAAGATAGCTGCAATATAACTAATAGTTACATTGTAGCTATTTTAGCATTTATATTTATTTTACAGGCAACTTTGTATTTATTTTAACTAGGTACAAAAGCTATTAAATAGTTATTGACTAATTAATAGCTACCTAGTTAAAATAATTACAAAATTACCTGTAAAATAAATCCTAACCTAAGTTAGAATTAAACCTAACACTACACTGTCATTAAATAAATTAACTACAAGTACCTACAATTATCTACAATTAAATAAACTAAAGTACAAAACCCCCCCCACTAAATTACAAAAAAAAACAAACACTAAATTACAAAAAATAAAAAAATATTACAAGAATTTTAAACTAATTACACCTAATCTAAGCCCCCTAATAAAATAACAAAGCCCCCCAAAATAAAAAAAATGCCCTACCCTATACTAAATTACAAAAGTTAACAGCTCTATTACCTTACCAGCCCTGAACAGGGCCCTTTGCGGGGCATGCCCCAAAGAAAACAGCTCTTTTGCCTGTAAAAAAAAAACACAACCCCCCCCCCCACATTACAACCCACCACCCACATACCCCTACTCTAACCCAAACCCCCCTTAAATAAACCTAACACTACCCCCCTGAAGATCTCCCTACCTTGAGTCGTGTTCACCCAGCCGGGCCGAAGTCTTCATCCGATGGGGCAGAAGAGGACATCCAGACCGGCAGAAGTCTTCATCCAAGCGGGGCAAGAAGAGGTCTTCCATCCATCATACAAGTACCAAAATACAAACAAACACTAAATTACAAAAAATAATAAAATATTACAATAATTTTAAACTAATTACACCTAATCTAAGCCCCCTACTAGCTATTAATATAGCTTCAATATAACTAATAGTTACATTGTAGCTATTTTAGGATTTATATTTATTTTACAGGCAACTTTGTATTTATTTTAACTAGGTACAATAGCTATTAAATAGTTAATAACTATTTAATAACTACCTAGCTAAAATAAATACAAATTTACCTGTAAAATAAATCATAACCTAAGTTACAATTACACCTAACACTACACTATCATTAAATTAACTAAATAAATGAATCCTATATAAAACTAAAGACTTACCTGTAAAATAAACCCTAATATAGCTGCAATATAACTAATAGTTACATTGTAGCTATTTTGGCATTTATATTTATTGTACAGGCAACTTTGTATTTATTTTAACTAGGTTCAATAGCTATTAAATAGATATTGACTATTTAATAGCTACCTAGTTAAAATAATTACAAAATTACCTGTAAAATAAATCCTAACCTAAGTTACAATTAAACCTAACACTACACTATCATTAAATAAATTAACTACAAGTACCTACAATTAAATACAATTAAAAAAAACTAAACTAAAGTACAAAAACCCCCCCACTAAATTACAAAAAATAAAAAAATATTACAAGAATTTTAAACTAATTACACCTAATCTAAGCCCCCTAATAAAATAACAAAGCCCCCCAAAATAAAAAAAAATGCCCTACCCTATACTAAATTACAAAAGTTAACAGCTCTATTACATTACCAGCCCTGAACAGGGCCTTTTGCGGGGCATGCCCCAAAGAAAACAGCTCTTTTGCCTGTAAAAAAAAACACAATACCCCCCCCACATTACAACCCACCACCCACATACCCCTACTCTAACCCAAACCCCCCTTAAATAAACCTAACACTACCCCCCTGAAGATCTCCCTACCTTGAGTCGTGTTCACCCAGCCGGGCCGAAGTCTTCATCCGATGGGGCAGAAGAGGACATCCAGACCGGCAGAAGTCTTCATCCAAGCGGGGCAAGAAGAGGTCTTCCATCCATCAGAAAAGTACAAAAAAACAAACAAACACTAAATTAGCAAAAATAATAAAATATTACAATAATTTTAAACTAATTACACCTAATCTAAGCCCCCTACTAGCTATTAATATAGCTTCAATATAACTAATAGTTACATTGTAGCTATTTTAGGATTTATATTTATTTTACAGGCAACTTTGTATTTATTTTAACTAGGTACAATAGCTATTAAATAGTTAATAACTACCTAGCTAAAATAAATACAAATTTACCTGTAAAATAAACCCTAACCTAAGTTAAAATTACACCTAACACTACACTGCTACAATCAGCCAATCAGATTCAAGTTCAATCCGATTGGCTGATCCAATCAGCCAATCAGATTGAGCTCGCATTCTATTGGCTGATCGGAACAGCCAATAGAATGCGAGGTCAATCTGATTGGCTGATTCCATCAGCCAATCGGATTGAACTTGAATCTGATTGGCTGATTAAATCAGCCAATCAGATTTTTCCTACCTTAATTCCGATTGGCTGATAGAATCCTATCAGCCAATCGGAATTCAAGGGACGCCATCTTGGATGACGTCACTTAAAGGTACAGTCACCTAGTCGTCGGATCAAGAAAGAAGAGGATGCTCTGCGTGGGGTGTCTTCAGGATGCTGCCGCTCCGGATGGATGAACAGAGAAGATGCCGCCTGGATCAAGACTTCTGATGGATGGAAGACCTCTTCTTGCCCCGCTTGGATGAAGACTTCTGCCGGTCTGGATGTCCTCTTCTGCCCGCTGGGTGAAGACACGGTAGAGAGATCTTCAGGGGGGTAGTGTTAGGTTTATTTAAGGGGGGTTTGGGTTAGAGTAGGGGTATGTGGGTGGTGGGTTGTAATGTGGGGGGGGGGTATTGTGTTTTTTTTACAGGCAAAAGAGCTGTTTTCTTTGGGGCATGCCCCCGCAAAAGGCCCTTTTAAGGGCTGGTAAGGTAATAGAGCTGATTACTTTTGTAATTTAGTATAGGGTAGGGCATTTTTTTATTTTGGGGGGCTTTGTTATTTTATTAGGGGGCTTAGATTAGGTGTAATTAGTTTAAAATTCTTGTAATTTTTTTTATTTTTTGTAATTTAGTGTTTGTTTTTTTTGTACTTTAGTTTAGTTTATTTCATTGTATTTAATTGTAGGTACTTGTAGTTAATTTATTTAATGATAGTGTAGTGTTAGGTTTAATAGTAACTTAGGTTAGGATTTATTTTACAGGTAATTTTGTAATTATTTTAACTAGGTAGCTATTAATTAGTCAATAACTATTTAATAGCTATTGTACCTAGTTAAAATAAATACAAAGTTGCCTGTACAATAAATATAAATGCTAAAATAGCTACAATGTAACTATTAGTTATATTGTAGCTATATTAGGGTTTATTTTACAGGTAAGTATTTAGTTTTATATAGGATTAATTTATTTAGTTAATTTAATGATAGTGTAGTGTTAGGTGTAATTGTAACTTAGGTTAGGGTTTATTTTACAGGTAAATTTGTATTTATTTTAGCTAGGTAGTTATTAACTATTTAATAGCTATTGTACCTAGTTAAAATAAATACAAAGTTGCCTGTAAAATAAATATAAATCCTAAAATAGCTACAATGTAACTATTAGTTATATTGTAGCTATATTAATAGCTAGTAGGGGGCTTAGATTAGGTGTAATTAGTTTAAAATTATTGTAATATTTTATTATTTTTGCTAATTTAGTGTTTGTTTGTTTTTTTGTACTTTTCTGATGGATGGAAGACCTCTTCTTGCCCCGCTTGGATGAAGACTTCTGCCGGTCTGGATGTCCTCTTCTGCCCCATCGGATGAAGACTTCGGCCCGGCTGGGTGAACACGACTCAAGGTAGGGAGATCTTCAGGGGGGTAGTGTTAGGTTTATTTAAGGGGGGTTTGGGTTAGAGTAGGGGTATGTGGGTGGTGGGTTGTAATGTGGGGGGGGGGATTGTGTTTTTTTTTTACAGGCAAAAGAGCTGTTTTCTTTGGGGCATGCCCCGCAAAGGGCCCTGTTCAGGGCTGGTAAGGTAATAGAGCTGTTAACTTTTGTAATTTAGTATAGGTTAGGGCATTTTTTTTATTTTGGGGGGCTTTGTTATTTTATTAGGGGGCTTAGATTAGGTGTAATTAGTTTAAAATTCTTGTAATATTTTTTTATTTTTTGTAATTTAGTGGGGGGGGTTTGTACTTTAGTTTAGTTTTTTTAATTGTATTTAATTGTAGGTACTTGTAGTTAATTTATTTAATGATAGTGTAGTGTTAGGTTTAATTGTAACTTAGGTTATGATTTATTTTACAGGTAATTTTGTAATTATTTTAACTAGGTAGCTATTAAATAGTCAATATCTATTTAATAGCTATTGAACCTAGTTAAAATGAATACAAAGTTGCCTGTACAATAAATATAAATGCTAAAATAGCTACAATGTAACTATTAGTTATATTGCAGCTATATTAGGGTTTATTTTACAGGTAAGTCTTTAGTTTTATATAGGATTCATTTATTTAGTTAATTTAATGATAGTGTAGTGTTAGGTGTAATTGTAACTTAGGTTATGATTTATTTTACAGGTAAATTTGTATTTATTTTAGCTAGGTAGTTATTAAATAGTTATTAACTATTTAATAACTATTGTACCTAGTTAAAATAAATACAAAGTTGCCTGTAAAATACATATAAATCCTAAAATAGCTACAATGTAACTATTAGTTATATTGAAGCTATATTAATAGCTAGTAGGGGGCTTAGATTAGGTGTAATTAGTTTAAAATTATTGTAATATTTTATTATTTTTGGTAATTTAGTGTTTGTTTGTATTTTGGTACTTGTATGATGGATGGAAGACCTCTTCTTGCCCCGCTTGGATGAAGACTTCTGCCGGTCTGGATGTCCTCTTCTGCCCCATCGGATGAAGACTTCGGCCCGGCTGGGTGAACACGACTCAAGGTAGGGAGATCTTCAGGGGGGTAGTGTTAGGTTTATTTAAGGGGGGTTTGGGTTAGAGTAGGGGTATGTGGGTGGTGGGTTGTAATGTGGGGGGGGGGATTGTGTGTTTTTTTTTACAGGCAAAAGAGCTGTTTTCTTTGGGGCATGCCCCGCAAAGGGCCCTGTTCAGGGCTGGTAAGGTAATAGAGCTGTTAACTTTTGTAATTTAGTATAGGATAGGGCATTTTTTTTTATTTTGGGGGGCTTTGTTATTTTATTAGGGGGCTTAGATTAGGTGTAATTAGTTTAAAATTCTTGTAATATTTTTTTATTTTTTGTAATTTAGTGGTTTTTTTATTTTTTGTAATTTAGTGGGGGGTTTTGTACTTTAGTTTATTTAATTGTAGATAATTGTAGGTACTTGTAGTTAATTTATTTAATGATAGTGTAGTGTTAGGTTTTATTGTAACTTAGGTTAGGATTTATTTTACAGGTAATTTTGTAATTATTTTAACTAGGTAGCTATTAATTAGTCAATAACTATTTAATAGCTATTGTACCTAGTTAAAATAAATACAAAGTTGCCTGTAAAATAAATATAAATGCTAAAATAGCTACAATGTAACTATTAGTTATATTGCAGCTATATTAGGGTTTATTTTACAGGTAAGTATTTAGTTTTAAATATGAGTAATTTATTTAATTAATTAAATGATAGTGTAGTATTAGGTGTAATTGTAACTTAGGTTAGGATTTATTTTACAGGTAAATTTGTATTTATTTTAGCTAGGTAGTTATTAAATAGTTAATAACTATTTAATAACTATTGTTCCTAGTTAAAATAAATACAAAGTTGCCTGTAAAATAAAAATAAGTCCTAAAATAGCTACAATGTAACTATTAGTTATATTGCAGCTATCTTAGGGTTTATTTTACAGGTAAGTCTTTAGTTTTAAATAGGATTCATTTATTTAACTATAGTAAACTTATTTCGTTTTATTTAAATTATATTTAAGTTAGGGGGTGTTAGTGTTAGGGTTAGACTTAGGTTTAGGGGTTAATAACCTTATTATAGTAGCGGCGACGTTGGGGGCGGGAGATTAGGGGTTAATAATTGTAGGTAGGTGGCGGCGATGTTAGGGAGGGCAGATTAGGGGTTAATAAAATGTATTATAGTGTTTGCGAGGCGGGAGTGCGGCGGTTTAGGGGTTAATACATTTATTATAGTGGCGGCGATTTGCGGTCGGCAGATTAGGGGTTAATACTTGTAGTTAGATTGTGGCGACGTTGGGGGGGAGGCAGATTAGGGGTTAATAACTATAATGTAGGGGTCGGCGGTGTTAGGGACACCAGATTAGGGGTTAATAGTTATAATGTAGGCAGCGGCGATATCGGGTCGGCAGATTAGGGGTTAATACTTGTAGTTAGATTGCGGCGATGTTGGGGGGGGGGCAGATTAGGGGTTAATAACTATAATGTAGGGGTCGGCGGTGTTAGGGACAGCAGATTAGGGGTTAATAGCTATAATGTAGGCGGCGGCGATATCGGGTCGGCAGATTAGGGGTTAATACTTGTAGTTAGATTGCGGCGACGTTGGGGGGGGCAGATTAGGGGTTAATAACTATAATGTAGGGGTCGGCGGTGTTAGGGACAGCAGATTAGGGGTTAATAGCTATAATGTAGGCGGTGGCGATATCGGGTCGGCAGATTAGGGGTTAATACTTGTAGTTAGATTGCGGCGACGTTGGGGGGGGCAGATTAGGGGTTAATAACTATAATGTAGGGGTCGGCGGTGTTAGGGACAGCAGATTAGGGGTTAATAATTATAATGTAGGTGGCGGCGATATTCGGTCGGCAGATTAGAGGTTAATAAAATAATGCAGGTGTCAGCGATAGCGGAGGCAGCAGATTAGGGGTTAATAAGTGTTAGATTAGGGGTGTTTAGAGACTCGGGGTACATGTTAGGGTGTTAGGTGCAGACTTAGTGTTTCCCCATAGGAAACAATGGGGCTGCGGTGTTAGTTTTTTTTCAGCCGAAACTCCCATTGTTTCCTATGGGGAAATGCCGAATTTTAACGAGCTAATTCGGATTTATTCGGAGATACGGCAGCTATTTCGGATTCATTCGGTAGATTCGGAAGTATTTTAATTCGGAAATCCGAATCGATCCGAATCTCCGAATTTACCGAATTTACCGAATTTTTGAATTAATCCGAAACGAACCGCACATGTCTACCCAAAATCTGTTACACATCTACAACCACCAAAAAACACCCATAGTAAATAGTTTCTAAATTTTGTCCTGAGTTTAGAAATACCCAATGTTTACATGTTCTTTGCAATAAGTACAAGTAGCACTTTGCTATTTCCAAACCACTTTTTTTTCAATATTAGCGCTAGTTACATTATAACACTGATATCTGTCAGGAATCCCTGAATATCCCTTGACACGTACATATTTTTTTTTAGAAGACATCCCAAAGTATTGATCTAGGCCCATTTTGGTATATTTCATGCCACCATTTCACCGCCAAATGAAATCAAATAAAATAAATTTGTTCACTTTTTCACAAATTTTTTCACAAACTTTAGGTTTCTCACTGAAATTATTTGCAAACAACTTGTGCAATTATGGCATAAATGGTTGTAAACGCTTCTCTGGGATCCCCTTTGTTCAGAAATAGCAGACATATATGGCTTTGGCATTGCTTTTTGGTAATTAGAAGGCCGCTAAATGCCACTGCGCACCACATGTGTATTATGCCCAGCAGTGAAGGGGTTAATTAGGGAGCATGTAGGGAGCTTCTAGGGTTAATTTTAGCTTTAGTGTAGTGTAGTAGACAACCCCAAGTATTGATCTAGGCCCATCTTGGTATATTTCATGCCACCATTTTATCGCCAAATGCGATCAAATGAAAAAAAAACATTAAATGTTTCACAATTTTAGGTTTCTCACTGAAATTATTTACAAACAGCTTGTGCAATTATTGCACAAATGGTTGTAAAAGCTTCTCTGGGATCCCCATTGTTCAGAAATAGCAGACATACAGTATATGGCTTTGGCGTTGCTTTTTGGTAATTAGAAGACCGCTAAATACCGCTGCGCATCACACGTGTATTATGTCTAGCAGTGAAGGGGTTAATTAGGTAGCTTGTAGGGAGCTTCAGGGTTAATTTTAGCTTTAATGTAGACATCAGCCTCCCACCTGACACATCACACCCCCTGATCCCTCCCAAACAGCTCTCTTCCCTCCCCCACCCCACAATTATCCCCGCCATCTTAAGTACTGGCAGAAAGTCTGCCAGTACTAAAATAAAAGGTTTGTTTTTTTTTAAATGTGCTGATGTGTAGGAACCCCCTTAGGCCCCAACCTCCCTGATCCCCCCCAAACAGCTCTCTAACCCTCCCCTTCTACCTTAATGGTAGCCATCTTGGGTACTGGCAGCTGTCTGCCAGTACCCAGTTTACAAAAAAAAATGTTTTTTTTTTATTTTATTCATTTTTTCTGTAGTGTAGCTTCCCCCCCCAAAACCAACCCCTTTTATATATAAGTCTGATTTGTATCTTATCCCCCAAGTATGTAAATATTGTGTTAATACCCTGTCTTTCTTTCTGTACCCTGAAATGGATTACCAATAAAATAAATTGAAAAAAATAATAATCAATAGGCGATACTCTCTTCACATCCTTCTGATAAACACTGTACTCTGAGAGGAATTGGGATTCAGAATGCTTAGAAGTGCTTTGTAATAGAAGAAATCATAAAAATCAAGCACAAATTTACTTCACCACCTCCATAGGAGGCAAAGTTTGTAAAACTGAGTTGTGGGTGTGGTGGGAAGTGTATTTATAGGCATTTGAGGTTTGAGAAACTTTGCCCCCTCCTGGTAGGAATGTATATCCAATACATCACTAGCTCATGGACTCTTGCCAATTACATGAAATTGAAATACAGTATACAAAAGAAGTGAGTACAGCCCAATGCAATATCATTTAAATGTCAAATGATTCAAAATTGTATAACCTAACAGTAACTGCATTACATCTAAGTTTTACAGTAGGGTATTACTTATGTAACATTAAAAACTAACAGTTTAGATTTACTATATTAAAAATACTGACCCCAAAGCAGGAAATCAATGTAACAAAAATCAGTGAACCTTTCATTACTGAGATTCAAATCTTTTATTATTTTAAATACTTTGCATCTCCATCTTTATTTTTGATGACAGATTCAATCCTACTTGGCATGGAGGAAACCAGTGTTTGTACAAATTTCTGGAGAGATGTTCTGCCCTTCTTCAGAGATAGTTTTTTCTCAGCTGCTCTTTGCTGGAGGGGTTGTGCTGCTCCATCATTCTCTTTAAAATACCCCAAAGGTGTTCTACTGGATTCAAGTCCGGTAACATACTTGGCCAGGTCATAGTTTTCACTTGTTCCTCCTTTAGAAACTCCTTTGTGATTTTGGCAGTGTGCTTTGGATCGTTATCATGCTGAAATATTCGTCCTCTGCCAAAATTCTGGAGACTGGGAGTCAATCTTGTCAGTCAGTATTTTGGTATATAGCAGGCATTCATGGTGCCATCTATAAATGTCATCTCCCCAACACCTTTTGCAGTCATGCAGACCCATATCGTCACACTCCCACCTCCATGATTCACTGTTGGGACTATGCATTCACTGTAATAATCCTGACCAGGTTCACACCAAACATGCTGGACCCCAACTGAGCTGAAAAATTGTATCTTGATCTTGGCCATCTTACCAAATAATGTGCTCCCAGTATTCATCCGGCTTTTCATGTTGTTTAGCAAAGTTTAATCTTGCAGTTTTGTGCCAAAGATAAAGCAAGGGTTTTTTCCTTTAATGCTGTCCATATAAGTTGACATTATGCAATGTCCTTAGCACTGTCTGAGCTGTCACAGAAACTCCAATTTCTATCGATAATCCCTGAGCAATCTGAAGCACTTGCCTGAAGCACTGTGTATCGATCTATACCTCCTGATTACTGCTACAACTGTACACACATCTATATAAAAAAACATAATTAATGCTAACCTGATAAATTTATTTCTCTTGTGGTGTATCCAGTCCACGGATCATCCATTACTTGTGGGATATTCTCTTTCCCAACAGGAAGTTGCAAGAGGATCACCCACAGCAGAGCTGCTATATAGCTCCTCCCCTAACTGCCATATCCAGTCATTCGGCCGAAACAAGCCGAGAAAGGAGAAACCATAGGGTGCAGGGGTGACTGTAGTTTAAATTAAAATTTAGACCTGCCTTAAAAAGACAGGGCGGGCCGTGGACTGGATACACCACAAGAGAAATAAATTTATCAGGTAAGCATAAATTATGTTTTCTCTTGTAAGGTGTATCCAGTCCACGGATCATCCATTACTTGTGGGATACCAATACCAAAGCTAAAGTACACGGATGAAGGGAGGGACAAGGCAGGCTTAAATGGAAGGAACCACTGCCTGTAGAACCTTTCTCCCAAAAATAGCCTCCGAAGAAGCAAAAGTATCAAATTTGTAAAATTTTGAAAAGGTATGAAGCAAAGACCAAGTTGCAGCCTTGCAAATCTGTTCAACAGAAGCCTCATTCTTAAAGGCCCAGGAGGAAGCCACAGCTCTAGTAGAATAAGCTGTAATTCTTTCAGGGGGCTGCTGTCCAGCAGTCTTATAGGCTAAGCGTATTACACTCCGAAGCCAAAAAGAAAGAGAGGTTGCCGAAGCTTTTTGACCTCTCCTCTGTCCAGAGTAAACAACAAACAGTGTAGATGTTTGGCGAAAATCTTTAGTAGCTTGTAAGTAAAACTTCAAAGCACGGACCACGTCCAGATTATGTAAAAGACGTTCCTTCTTTGAAGAAGGATTAGGACACAATGATGGAACAACAATCTCTTGATTGATATTCTTGTTAGAAACTACCTTAGGTAAAAACCCAGGTTTTGTACGCAGAACTACTTTATCTGAATGGAAAATCAGATAAGGAGAATCACATTGTAAGGCAGATAACTCAGAGACTCTCCGAGCTTGAGGAAATAGCCATCAAAAACAGAACTTTCCAAGATAAAAGTTTAATATCAATGGAATGAAGGGGTTCAAACGGAACCCCTTGAAGAACTTTAAGAACCAAGTTTAAGCTCCATGGGGGAGCAACAGGTTTAAACACAGGCTTAATTCTAACCAAAGCCTGACAAAAAGCTTGAACGTCTGGAACTTCTGCCAGACGCTTGTGCAAAAGAATAGACAGAGCAGAAATCTGTCCCTTTAAAGAACTAGCTGATAATACTTTTTCCAAACCCTCTTGGAGAAAGGACAATATCCTAGGAATCCTAACCTTACTCCATGAGTAATTCTTGGATTCACACCAATAAAGATATTTACGCCATATCTTAAGATAGATTTTCCTGGTGACAGGCTTTCGTGCCTGTATAAGGGTATCAATGACTGACTCGGAGAAGCCACGCTTTGATAAAATCAAGCGTTCAATCTCCATGCAGTCAGTCTCAGAGAAATTAGATTCGGATGATTGAAAGGACCTTGTAGTAGAAGGTCTTGTCTCAGAGGCAGGGTCCATGGTGGAAAGGATGACATGTCCACTAGGTCTGCATACCAGGTCCTGCGTGGCCACGCAGGCGCTATCAATATCACCGATGCTCTCTCCTGTTTGATTTTGGCAATCAGTCGAGGGAGCAGAGGAAACGGTGGAAACACATAAGCCAGGTTGAAGAACCAAGGCACTGCTAGAGCATCTATGAGTGCCACTTCTGGGTCCCTGGACCTGGATCCGTAACAAGGAAGCTTGGCGTTCTGGCGAGACGCCATGAGATCCAGTTCTGGTTTGCCCCAACGATGAACCAATTGAGCAAACACCTCCGGATGGAGTTCCCACTCCCCCGGATGAAAAGTCTGACGACTTAGAAAATCCGCCTCCCAGTTCTCTACACCTGGGATATGGATTACTGATAGGTGGCAAGAGTGAGTCTCTGCCCAGGGAATTATCTTGGAGACTTCTAACATCGCTAGGGAACTCCTGGTTCCCCCTTGATGGTTGATGTAAGCCACAGTCGGGATGTTGTCCGACTGAAATCTGATGAACCTCAGGGTTGCGAACTGAGGTCAAGCTAGAAGACCATTGAATATTGCTCTTAACTCCAGAATATTTATTGGGAGGAGTTTCTCCTCCTGAGTCCACGATCCCTGAGCCTTCAGGGAATTCCAGACTGCACCCCAACCTAGAAGGCTGGCATCTGTTGTTAGAATTGTCCAATCTGGCCTGCGAAAGGTCATAGCTTTGGACAGATGGACCCGAGAAAGCCACCAGAGAAGAGAATCTCTGGTCTCTTGATCCAGATTTAGCAGAGGGGACAAATCTGTGTAATCCCCATTCCACTGACTGAGCATGCATAGTTGCAGCGGTCTGAGGTGTAGGCGCGCAAATGGCACTATGTCCATCGCCGCTACCATCAAGCCGATTACTTCCATACACTGAGCCACCGAAGGGCGTGGAATAGAATGAAGAACACGGCAAGATTTTAGAAGCTTTGATAACCTGGATTCTGTCAGGTAAATCTTCATTTCTACAGAATCTATTAGAGTCCCTAGGAAGGAGACTCTTGTGAGTGGGGATAGAGAACTCTTTTCCTTGTTCACCTTCCACCCATGTGACTTGAGAAATGCCAGAACTATGTCCGTATGTAACTTGGCAATCTGAAAGCTTGACGCCTGTATCAGGATGTCGTCCAGATAAGGGGCCACTGATATACCTCACGGTCTTAGGACCGCCAGAAGCGATCCCAGAACCTTTGTAAATATTCTTGGAGCTGTAGCTAACCCGAAGGGAAGAGCCACAAATTGGTAATGCCTGTCCAGAAAGGCAAACCTTAGGAACCGATGATGATCTTTGTGAATCGGTATTTGAAGGTAAGCATCCTTCAAATCCACTGTGGTCATGTACTGACCCTCCTGGATCATGGGTAGGATGGTCCGAATAGTTTCCATTTTGAACGATGGAACTCTGAGGAATTTGTTTAAGATCTTTAGATCCAAAATGGGTCTGAAGGTTCCCTCTTTTTTGGGAACCACAAACAGATTTGAATAAAAGCCCTGTCCCTGTTCCGTCTGTGGAACTGGACAGATCACTCCCATAACTAGGAGGTCTTGCACACAGCGTAAGAATGCCTCTTTCTTTATCTGGTTTACAGATAATCTCGAAAGGTGAAATCTCCCTTGAGGAGGGGAAGCTTTGAAGTCCAGAAGATATCCCTGAGATATGATCTCCAACGCCCAGGGATCCTGAACATCTCTTGCCCACGCCTGGGCGAAGGGAGAAAGTCTGCCCCCTACTAGATCCGTTACCGGATAGGGGGCCGTTCCTTCATGCTGCCTTAGAGGCAGCAGCAGGCTTTCTGGCCTGCTTGCCTTTGTTCCAGGATTGGTTAGGTTTCCAGCCCGGCTTGGATTGAGCAAAAGTTTCCTCTTGTTTTGTAGCAGAGGAAGTTGATGCTGCACCTGCCTTGAAATTTCGAAAGGCACGAAAATTAGACTGTTTGGCCCTTGATCTGGCCCTGTCCTGAGGAAGGGTATGACCTTTACCTCCAGTAATGTCAGCAATAATTTCCTTCAAACCAGGCCCGAATAGGGTCTGCCCCTTGAAGGGAATGTTAAGTAATTTAGACTTTGAAGTCACGTCAGCTGACCAAGATTTAAGCCATAGCGCCCTACGCGCCTGGATGGCGAATCCAGAATTCTTAGCCGTTAGTTTAGTCAAATGAACAATGGCATCAGAAACAAAAGAATTAGCTAGCTTAAGTGTTCTAAGCTTGTCAAGTATTTCAGTCAATGGAGTAGCTGTCTGAAAGGCCTCTTCCAGAGACTCAAACCAGAACGCCGCAGCAGCAGTGACAGGCGCAATGCATGCAAGGGGCTGCAGGATAAAACCTTGTTGAATAAACATTTTCTTAAGGTAACCTTCTAATTTTTTATCCATTGGATCTGAAAAAGCACAACTGTCCTCGACAGGGATAGTGGTACGCTTTGCTAAAGTAGAAACTGCTCCCTCCACCTTAGGAACCGTCTGCCATAAGTCCCGTGTGGTGGCGTCTATTGGAAACATTTTTCTAAAAATAGGAGGGGGGGAAACGGCACACAAGGTATTATCCATGATTGCCGCCATGTCCTGCAAAGTAATCGCTATGGGCGTCTTTGATGTACTTGGCGCCATTTTAGCGTGAGTCCCTTGAGCGGGAGTCAAAGGGTCCGACACGTGGGGAGAGTTAGTCGGCATAACTTCCCCCTCGTCAGAATCCTCTGGTGATAATTCTTTTAAAGATAACAGCTGATCTTTATTGTTTAAAGTGAAATCAATACATTTAGTACACATTCTCCTATGGGGTTCCACCATGGCTTTTAAACATAATGAACAAGGAGTTTCCTCTATGTCAGACATGTTTATACAGACTAGCAATGAGACTAGCAAGCTTGGAAAACACTTTAATCAAGTTAACAAGCAATATAAAAAAACGTTACTGTGCCTTTAAGAGAAACAAATTTTGCCAAAATTTGAAATAACAGTGAAAAAAGGCAAAACGAAATTTTTACAGTGTATGTAACAAGTTAGCAGAGCATTGCACCCACTTGCAAATGGATGATTAACCCCTTAATACAAAAAACAGATTAACAAAACGAAAAATATGTTTTTTAAACAGTCATAACAGAAGCCTTTTGAGCCCTTCAGAGATGTCCTATAGCATGCAGGGGACTGCTGAGGGAAGCTGAATGTCACAGTTTGTAATTTTAACTGCACCAACTGTAACTTTTATACTATAACAGTGGAAAGCCTCAGGAAACTGTTTCTAGGCAAAAATAAAGCCAGCCATGTGGAAAAAACTAGGCCCCAATAAGTTTTATCACCAAAGCATATATAAAAACGATTAAACATGCCAGCAAACGTTTTATATTGCACATTAATCAGAGTATATAACTCTGATAGCAAGCCTGATACTAGTCGCTATTAAATCACTGTATTTAGGCTTAACTTACATTAATTCGGTATCAGCAGCATTTTCTAGCAATTCCATCCCTAGAAAAACTTAAAACTGCACATACCTTATTGCAGGATACCCTGCATGCTATTCTCCCTCTGAAGTTACCTCACTCCTCAGACATATGTGAGAACAGCAGTGGATCTTAGTTACTTCTGCTAAGATCATAGAAAACGCAGGCAGATTCTTCTTCTAAATGCTGCCTGAGATAAAATAGTACGACTCCGGTACCATTTAAAAACAATAAACTCTTGATTGAAGAAAAAACTAACTATATTACACCACTTTCCTCTTACTACATCCAGCTATGTTGAGAGTTGCAAGAGAATGACTGGGTGTGGCAGTTAGGGGAGGAGCTATATAGCAGCTCTGCTGTGGGTGATCCTCTTGCAACTTCCTGTTGGGAAAGAGAATATCCCACAAGTAATGGATGATCCGTGGACTGGATACACCTTACAAGGGAAATATATATAGGTATCGATATATACAGATATGGTAATGGTTTGTACATTTTTCCCCTTATAATGCCTAAGGGGCACCTCATATGTGCATCAGTGTATCAAGATAGATCAATCAAACAGAAAAATGGCAAATGGATACTCACATTTGACCCAAGTACACTTATGTACTAGTAGACGCAGGCTGGTAACTTGGGGTGTACCGGCTAAACCTCTCAAAGTGATGTCCTCACAGATTTTTCTGACAGAAATTGATTTGACAAAAGTACACTTACAGTGGGGCAAAAAAGTATTTAGTCAGCCACCAATTGTGCAAGTTCTCCCACTTAAGAAGATGAGAGAGGCCTGTAATTTTCATCATAGGTATACCTCAACTATGAGAGACAAAATGTGGAAACAAATCCAGACAATCACATTGTCTGATTTGGAAATAATTTATTTGCATATTAGGTGGAAAATAAGTATTTGGTCACCTAGAAACAAGCAAGATTTCTGTCTCTCACAGACCTGTATCTTCTTTTTAAGAGGCTCCTCTGTCCTCCACTCATTACCTGTATTACTGGCACCTGTTTGAACTTGTTATCAGTATAAAAGACACCTGTCCACAACCTCAAACAGTCACACTCCAAACTCCACTATGGTGAAGACCAAAGAGCTGTCGAAGGACACCAGAAACAAAATTGTAGACCTGCACCAGGCTGGGAAGACTGAATCTGCAATAGGCAAGCAGCTTGGTGTGAAGAAATCAACTGTGGGAGCAATAATTAGAAAATGGAAGACATACAAGACCACTGATAATCTCCCTTGATCTGGGGCTCCACGCAAGATCTCACCCCGTGGGGTCAAACTGATCAAAAGAACAGTGAGCAAACATCCCAGAGCCACACATGGGGACCTAGTGAATGACCTGCAGAGAGCTGGGACCAATGTAACAAAGGCTACCATCAGTAACACACTACGCCGCCAGGGACTCAGATACTGCAGTGCCAGACGTGTCCCCCTGCTTAAGCCAGTACATGTCCGGACCCGTCTGAAGTATGCTAGAGAGCATTTGGATGATCCAGAAGCAGATTGGGAGAATGTCATATGGTCAGATGAAACCAAAGTAGAACTGTTTGGTAGAAACACAACTCGTCGTCTTTGGAGGAGAGAGAATGCTGAGTTGCAACCAAAGAACACCATACCTACCTTGAAGCATGGGGGTGGCAACATCATGCTTTGGGGCTGTTTCTCTGCAAAGGGAACAGGACGACTGATCCGTGTACATGAAAGAATGAATGGGCCATGTATCGTGAGATTTTGAGTGCAAACCTCCTTCAATCAGCAAGGGCATTGAAGATGAAACGTGGCTGGGTCTTTCAGCATGACAATGATCCCAAACACACCGCCCGGGCAATGAAGGAGTGGCTACGTAAGAAGCATTTCAAGGTCCTGGAGTGGCCTAGCTAGTCTCCAGATCTCAACCCCATAGAAAACATTTGGAGGGAGTTGAAAGTCTGTGTTGCCCAGTGAAAGCCCCAAAACATCACTGCTCTAGAGGAGACCTGCATGCAGGAATGGGCCAACATACCATCAACAGTATGTGACAACCTTGTGATGACTTACAGAAAACGTTTGACCTCTGTCATTGCCAACAAAGGATATATAACAAAGTATTGAGATGAACTTTTGATATTGACCAAATACTTATTTTCCACCATAATATGCAAATAAATTCTTTCCAAATCAGACAATGTTATTGTCTGGATTTGTTTTCACATTTTGTCTCTCATAGTTGAGGTATACCTATGATGAAAATTACAGGCTTCTCTCATCTTCTTAAGTGGGAGAACTTGCACAATTGGTGGCTGACTAAATACTTTTTTGCCCCACTATATGTACTAGTAGGAGCAGGCTGGTATCTTGGGGTGTACCGGCTAACCCTCTCCAGGTGATGGATGAACAATGCAGAATGATCTCACCACACTCAATGTGTGATGTGTGATGTGTGATTAACGAACGTCAGAAGCAGAGTTGTAACTGCTCAAAGAAGGTGCTGAACCAGAGCTTGTATAAAACAAGTTAGCTTATTAAAAACAATTAAAAAGCTGTCACAAGCAGTGGTTACAATGCAACGCGTTTCTAAGCCTTAGCTGTGGCTGTTTCCTCAGGCATGAGTAATTAACAAAATAAATGTAAATATATATATATATATATATATATATATATATATATATATAAAATCTGTGACCAGCTAGTGGGCATATAAGTAGCTAGGGACAGGACACCACATGTATAATTAATTATGGTGTTCCTGGTGCAGGAAGTTTAAATAATTAAATTGATCAAAAAGAAAACAAAAAGTAAACCTAATCCAGCAACACCCTAATAAGCAAGTCAAATACAAAACCCAGACACCTCTCCTTTAAGAACAAACCAGCGTATACATCATACTCATAGTAGAGACTCTACTATGAGTGTGATGTATACACTGGTTTGTTTTTAAAGGAGAGGTGTCCGGATTTTGTATTTGACTTGCTTAATAGGGAGTTGCAGGATTAGGTTTACTTTTTGTTTTATTTTTAATCAATATAGATATATATATATATATATATATATATATATATATATATATATATATATATATATATATATATATATATATATATAGTGGATATAAAAAGTCTACACACCCCTGTTAAAATGTCAGGTTTCTGTGATGTAAAAAAAATGAGACAAAGATAAATCATTTCAGAATTTTTTCCACCTTTAATTTGACCTATAAACTGTACAACTCAATTGAAAAACAAACTGAAATGTTTTAGGTAGAGGGAAGAAAAAATATAAAAATAAAATAATATGGTTGCATAAGTGTGTAATACTTTGTTGAAGCACCTTTTGATTTTATTACAGCACTCAGTCTTTTTGGGTATGAGTCTATCAGCGTGGCACATTTTGACTTGGCAAGATTTGCCCACTCTTCTTTGCAAAAACACCCCAAATCTGTCAGATTGCGAGGGCATCTCCTGTGCACAGCCCTCTTCAGATCACCCCACAGATTTTCAAATCGGATTCAGATCTGGGCTCTGGCTGGGCCATTCCAAAACATTAATCTTCTTCTGGTGAAGCCTTTCCTTTGTTGATTTGGATGTATGCTTTGGGTCGTTGTCATGCTGAAAGATGACGTTCCTCTTCATGTTCAGCTTTCTAGCAGAAGCCTGAAGGTTTTGTGCCAATATTGACTGGTATTTGGAACTGTTCATAATTCCCTCTAGCTTAACTAAGGCTCCAGTTCCAGCTGAAGAAAAACAGCCCCAAAGCATGATGCCACCACCATGCTTCACTGTGGGTATGGTGTTCTTTTGGTGATGTACAGTGTTGTTTTTGTGCCAAACATATCTTTTGGAATTATGGCCAAAAAGTTCAACCTTGGTTTCATCACACTATAACACCTTTTCCCACATGGTTTTGGGAGACTTCAGATGTGTTTTTGCAAAATGTAGCCTGGCTTGGATGTTTTTCTTCGTAAGAAAAGGCTTTCGTCTTGCCACTCTACCCCATAGCCCAGACATATGAGGAATATGTGAGATTGTTGTCACATGTACCACACAGCCAGTACTTGCCAGATATTCCTGCAGCTCCTTTAATGTTGCTGTAGACCTCTTGGTAGCCTCCCAGACCAGTTTTCTTCTCGTCTTTTCATCAATTTTGGAGGGACGTCCAGTTCTTGGTAATGTCACTGTTGTGCCATATTTTCTCCACTTGATGATGACTGTCTTCACTGTGTTCCATGGTATATCTAATGCCTTGGAAATTCTTTTGTACCCTTCTCCTGACTGATACCTTTTAACAATGAGATCCCTCTAATGCTTTGGAAGCTCTCTGTGGACCATGGCTTTTGCTATGGGATGCGACTAAGTAAATTTCAGGAAAGACCAACTAGAGCAGCTGAACTTTATTTGGGGTTAATCAGAGGCACTTTAAATGATGTCAGGTGTATGTTGACTCCTATTTAACATGATTTTGAATGTGATTGCTTAATTCTGAACACAGCTACATCCCCAGTTATAAGAGGGTGTGCACACTTATGCAACCACATTATTTTAGTTTTTTTTCTTCTCTCCACCTAAAAGATTTATCTTTGTTTTTAATTTTTTTACATCACAGAAACCTGACATTTTAACAGGGGTGTGTAGACTTTTTATATCCACTGTATATATATATATATATATACAAAACACAGAAGGGGGGCTGCACTTTCAGACCGGACCGGGTACACATCCCATGACCCTGCAACATGCTTAGCCCTGAGTGCTCACTGGCACTCACAGGAAGCTGTGCTGTCCCCAGAGTCACAGGCAGTTAACCCCAGACAGGTCTGGGTGCAAGAACCATAGGGAAAATTACAAAACAAATTAATACAACACACATAGAAAGTCCAGCACTCACAAGCTCTCAGCTAAGATTAAAAGCAAAACCTTGAGCTGAAACACAACAAGTAGAATATTGGCGCCACTGAGAGTAGAAGTTCATTTCACAATAGCATATACTTTTACTTGATTTCTTATTTATTTTATTTGAAACTATTATATTTATTAATGTGTATCATAATAAAGCACTACATTAAAATAAATGCATTCATTAAGAAATTCAGTAAAGAATTATAGCTAAACTATAGCTATATAGCATTATAAACATGAATAAATGATGTGCCTATAACAATATATATAGGAATAGCTGTTTAAAAATACATACGGCTAGATTTAGAGTTTTGCGTTAGAAGGGGTGCGTTAGCTATGCATGCTTTTTTTCCCCCGCACCTTTTAAATACCGCTGGTATTTAGAGTTCACAGAATGGCTGCGTTAGGCTCCAAAAGGGAGCGTAGAGCATAATTTACCACCACTGCAACTCTCAATACCAGCGGTGCTTACGGACGCGGCCAGCTCCAAAAACATGCTCGTGCACGATTCTCCCATAGGAAACAATGGGGCAGTTTGAGCTTAAAAAAAATCTAACACCTGCAAAAAAGCAGCGTTCAGCTCCTAACGCAGCCCCATTGTTTCCTATGGGGAAACACTTCCTATGTCTGCACCTAAGACCCTAACATGTACCCCGAGTCTAAACACCCCTAACCTTACACTTATTAACCCCTAATCTGCCGCCCCCGCTATCGCTGACCCCTGCATATTATTATTAACCCCTAATCTCCTGCTCCGTACACCGCCGCAACCTACATTATACCTATGTACCCCTAATCTGCTGCCCCTAACACCGCCGACCCCTATATTATATTTATTAACCCCTAATCTGCCGCCCCCAACGTCGCCGCCACCTACCTACACTTATTAATCCCTAATCTGCCGACCAGACCTCACCGCTACTATAATAAAGTTATTAACCCCTAATCCGCCTCACTCCCGCCTCAATAACCCTATAATAAATAGTATTAACCCCTAATCTGCCCTCCCTAACATCGCTGATACCTAACTTCTAGTATTAACCCCTTATCTGCCGACCGGACCTCACCGCTACTCTAATAAATTTATTAACCCCTAAAGCTAAGTCTAACCCTAACACTAACACCCCCCTAAGTTAAATATAATTTTTATCTAACGAAATAAATTAACTCTTATTAAATAAATTATTCCTATTTAAAGCTAAATACTTACCTGTAAAATAAACCCTAATATAGCTACAATATAAATAATATTTATATTGTAGCTATTTTAGGATTTATATTTATTTTACAGGCAACTTTGAATTTATTCAGGTACAATAGCTATTAAATAGTTAATAAATATTTAATAGCTACCTAGTTAAAATAAGTACAAAATTACCTGTAAAATAAATCCTAACCTAAGTTACAATTAAACCTAACACTACACTATCAATAAATTAATTAAATAAACTACTTACAATTATCTACAATTAAACCTAACACTACACTATCAATAAATTAATTACATAAAATACCTACAAATAAATACAATTAAATAAACTAACTAAAGTACAAAAAATAAAAAAGAACTAAGTTACAAAAAATAAAAAAATAATTTACAAACATTAGAAAAATATTACAACAATTTTAAGCTAATTACACCTACTCTAAGCCCCCTAATAAAATAACAAAGCCCCCCAAAATAAAAAAAATGCCCTACCCTATTCTAAAATAAAAATAGAAAAGCTCTTTTACCTTACCAGCCCTTAAAAGGGCCTTTTGCGGGGCATGCCCCAAAGAATTCTGCTCTTTTGCTGTAAAAAAAAAACATACAATACCCCCCCAACATTACAACCCACCACCCACATACCCCTAATCTAACCCAAACCCCCCTTAAATAAACCTAACACTAAGCCCCTGAAGATCATCCTACCTTATCTTCACCACGCCGGGTATCACCGATCAGTCCAGAAGAGGCTCCGAAATCTTCATCCAAGCCCAAGCGGGGGCTGAAGACATCCATCATCCGGCTGAAGAGGTCCATCATCGGGCTGAAGTCTTGATCCAAGCGGGCGCTGAAGAGGTCTATCATCGGGCTGAAGTCTTCTATCAAGCAGCATCTTCAATCTTCTTTCTTCCGGATCCATCTTCATTCCGCCGACGCGGAACATCCATCCTGGCCGACGACTTCCCGACAAATGACGGTTCCTTTAAGGGACGTCAT
Organism: Bombina bombina; assembly: GCF_027579735.1. NCBI lineage: Eukaryota > Metazoa > Chordata > Amphibia > Anura > Bombinatoridae > Bombina > Bombina bombina. The sequence continues at coordinate 936,986,111 of NC_069503.1, forward strand.
CCAACATGGCGTCCCTCGAATTCCGATTGGCTGATCGGATTCTATCAGCCAATCGGAATTAAGGTAGGAAAATTCTGATTGGCTGATGGAATTCAAGTTCAATCTGATTGGCTCATCCAATCAGCCAATCGGATTGAACTTGAATCAGCCAATCAGAATAGAAGACTTCAGCCCGATGATGGACCTCTTCAGCGCCCGCTTGGATCAAGACTTCAGCCCGATGATGGACCTCTTCAGCCGGATGATGGATGTCTTCAGCCCCCGCTTGGGCTTGGATGAAGATTTCGGAGCCTCCTCTGGACTGATCGGTGATACCCGGCATGGTGAAGATAAGGTAGGATGATCTTCAGGGGCTTAGTGTTAGGTTTATTTAAGGGGGGTTTGGGTTAGATTAGGGGTATGTGGGTTGTGGGTTGTAATGTTGGGGGGGTATTGTATGTTTTTTTTTACAGGCAAAAGAGCAGAATTCTTTGGGGCATGCCCCGCAAAAGGCCCTTTTAAGGGCTGGTAAGGTAAAAGAGCTTTTCTATTTTTATTTTAGAATAGGGTAGGGCATTTTTTTATTTTGGAGGGCTTTGTTATTTGTTTTATTAGGGTGTAATTAGCTTAAAATTGTTGTAATATTTTTCTAATGTTTGTAAATTATTTTTTTATTTTTTGTAACTTAGTTCTTTTTTTATTTTTTGTACTTTAGTTAGTTTATTTAATTGTATTTCTTTGTAGGTATTTTATGTAATTAATTTATTGATAGTGTAGTGTTAGGTTTAATTGTAGATAATTGTAGGAATTTTATTTAATTAATTTATTGATAGTGTAGTGTTAGGTTTAATTGTAACTTAGGTTACGATTTATTTTACAGGTAATTTTGTAATTATTTTAACTAGGTAGCTATTAAATAGTTATTAACTATTTTTTTTTTTTTTTTTTTAAGAAGATTTTTTATTGAAGTTTCAAAAAGCACAAAGAATACAAGCTAGAACATTTGCCCAATCATAAAATTATCATTAGAGTACAACATAAAAAAATTGTGACACCTATTATATCTGTTAGGCTAGTAAAGGAATAACTGAACTATATATCAAGTTAAGTCATACACTTTAAGGACTCACAGAAATAAACATAACCATAGTAATACAGTAAAACTAGCCCGATCATATAGAAATCTATGTTGAGTCTAAGGGGGTGTCAGATATATGCTTGGGTGAACTGAGATGAAACTTCATTTTATATTTTAATAATTGTAGTCTGGTCTCCACATCTCTAAGTTGAATAAGATGAGAATTTCTGCGATGATGTGGGGAGTTAGCTTTTAGAGTGACCATAAGTAGGTCGTAGAGAACTGGAAGGAAGAGGGATTACAGTGGGCAAGAGCCACTCAAGTAATGGGAGGGGGAGGGAAGGGGGAGGAGAAAGCAGGGGGGGCGGAGCTCACTTTGGTGAGGTTGCAGTATGGGTTAGTTTGTAAATCTATGTATGCCGTATATATACAATGCAGTGGCTAAGATAGGGAACTATAGGGGCATCTTATGCGCTGTGTGTATCTATAGGGCTAGGGCACATACATCATTGGAAGCTGGGGGAAGGGAGAGCAGAACATTCTATGTACCCCCTAAGTGAAGTTGTGTTGTAATTGGAGTGATGGGACACCATATACGGATACATATAAAACTAGCATATAGACAATTTCAGCAAATGCAGGAACATTAGATCATAACACAGGAGGATCAAACATAGTAGAATTCTGATGAAAAATAAAAACTATAACGAACTATGAAATTAGAAAATGAGGCCATTACAGTATGCAAAACAGACGGTATATATGAATGTGATTGAAACCTTTATCCGACCTCAGTATCGAACAGGCCCGAGGAGGGTACAGGGGATTGTAGCTACTGTAATCGAGGATGTTAAAGAGGAGACGGATATGATAGGCATAGCTATATACTAATAATGCTTTAAACATGTTAGTAGCGAGGTGGAGGGGAGGTATAACTATATTAGAGTAATTAGTTCTACAATGAAGGGGGATAGGTAATATGGAATAATATAGGCCTAATAGAGAAATACAAAGATCTCTGCAGGTAGAGATAATTAAATGTATCAGACAAAGAGGGACAATAACAACACATCTGAATGTGTCTAGAAGTGGCCCATAAATGGCATACATCGTGGCTAGTGAGAGATATAATATCAAAGAAAAAACCTATAATAATAGTACATAGTAACATTAACTTGTGCATAATAATAGTGCATGAAAAGTTTGCTAAGGAAGAGCTTACTAAGATTGTATTTAAAAGGCATAAATACAAGATAACTAGCCCGGCAAATATATATTTAGGCTATTAACTTATTATCTTTTCCTCCTACTGCTATGAGGTAAAGCAGGTCGCGGTGTGTAGGGAAACTTAACTATGGATTAGGCATTTTGACATATGAAATAGAAGGTATATCTATATATCTAATAAGAGGTGTGATGAAATTTTACCGGTAGGTCTTAGGCTGCTCAACTATGGAGTATTGGAGGCTAAATATTCATATTAGGTCTAGTAAGCTGAAGTATACTTTAATAGTACAATAGGGGATTGTCCCCACATGTAGGGAAAAGGTAGGGTCATAGATAGATCAAAGTATAATCCAAAAACAGCTTTACAAAAAACCTGCTTGGGTACAGTATGAACAACTTAAGTTGAGGTAGGCAGTGAGAAGGGTCCTTATAACATGTGACAGGAGGAGATGTGCATATGTGTCTATATTGCAGCTAAAAGCTAATAGTATGTTTAGACATGATTCGGAAGAATATTACACACGAGGGAAAGTCTCTAAGAGAGATGCACACGTTAGTAGCAGGGTAGTAAATAAAGTGAATCTGCAAATATCTCGTGTCATATAGGTGGTTAGCAAAAATTGTGAGTTTTCCCTAGTAGGGCATAATTGTGTAGACCCAGCCTATAAGTTTAAATAAACATGAAAAATAACATGAACAAAACTATTAGAAACGCTTGCCTACAGAGGATGTTACCATGGGGTACATAACTAAGTCTAAATTGTAAACACAGATTAAGCTATTATGCCAGTATAAATAAAACATTATACTATAGATACATGTACAAGAATATATGCTTCTCCATAACAGTGCAGCAACTAACTAGTGTTATAGTATTAAACATACCTGTACCGTTAATAAAGAACATATCAACCTACTATATTGGGCAATTGCTATACACGTTATTACTTCATTGAACAAGGCATGCAAACTACAATAATGAAGCTAGTTCACAGAGATCTCTCAACTAGAAGTAATGGAGGCTTAAACAGGATATATGAGACTAAAAACACCCTATATAGAGCCACCACTACGTTATGTTAACATCGATCTACTACTTCCTGATACTGTTAGAGAACCTGAGGGTTGTGAGGCATAGAGCCACTGCATCACAGACTAACCTTATTACCATCACAATATGTAAGAGCGTTTTTAATGGATTGGGATTGGACCAAGAAAGTTTTAAATAAGCTGAGAAGAACCTTGCAGTCGCAGCTATAGAAGTGTGTTGGCACCTGAATAGGGTACAATTATATCCCCTGACGTTATTAATCCTATTGTGTCCATAAAAAACAAGGATGACAGTGTAAGCAAATATTATTAAACTTAAACCAAAAAGAAAACCGAGTAGAGCTGGAAGTTCTTTCCCTGTATGGGGAGTAGCAACACAGTTTAGCCAATACCCAGTCTATGTGGATCGCTTCCCAAGCAAAAGAAAGGGAGCTGAAGTCGTCCATGTCTAGACTGTTTTCCCAGGACAGTGTCAGGACGGTGGGTTGCAAAAAAGAAAATCAGGGCTGTCTTAAGCAGGTTAGCGGTGTCTCCTACCTCCTTCACTAATACATGGATCAAACTGGTGATTCCTGCGGTAGCACTTAAGCCTACTCCAGGGATGAGGTGTTGACGCAGAGCTGATCCGTCAGCCATGCGGGTATGTTTAGTAGAAACCGGGACCTGCGCCCCTCCTCTAAGGCCAGTCACCTTGATAATGCTGGTCGCTGTTCTGGGTATGTGGTAAGGAGATGAGATCTCTCTCAGACATGTCGGGCACTCAGTGTGCAGCGGCTTACCCGGTGGCTCTGTGGTGCGGTAAAACTGCTCAGGATACTCCGAGCAGCAGAGCTGAGTCTCAGAGTGGATCAGTCCAGATGAGGCTGCTGTATAGTGCTCCCGATCACCGAGGGCTGGTATGTCTCTCTGTGGGTCTGTGAATAGATCCTTCAAGTCATGGCTAGGAGTGAGTCTGTCAGCGGAGCTTGCAGTGTCCACGAGAGTGCTGTGTAGAGGAAGTTGGGCTGTAGTCTCCAATGCCTTTTGATTTACTACCCGATGGGGTAGCATTACAGCCAGCTTAGCTAAAATGTCAGTTAGATCATTCTTTAACTCCCGATAGTAAGTTTGAAGAGCTCGCTCCGTTATATCCTCCCATCTATTCACTGCTTCCATGCTGGGTCAAAATGGCGACACGCGCCCTGATAGTGAGCGTGGCGCCGATTTTAGGAGCTGTTCTCTCAAAGAGCTCACCGTTAGATCTCTCTGTGCATAGATATCAATGCAGGCTCGATAAGGGTCTGTTGTAGTGTATAAAAAGAGGTTTTCTATTTAGTAAAAATACCACTGTATATGGTTATAGATGAGGAGCTCCAGAAATGTGCATCCGATCGCTTTGCTAGTTAGCTCCGCCCCCGTTATTAACTATTTAATAGCTATTGTACCTGGTTAAAATAAATACAAAGTTGCCTGTAAAATAAATATAAATCCTAAAATAGCTACAATATAATTATAATTTATATTGTAGCTATATTAGGGTTTATTTTACAGGTAAGTATTTAGCTTTAAATAGGAATAATTTATTTAATAAGAAATA